>NC_092164.1:58593664-58668664 GCF_045791955.1 Oncorhynchus clarkii lewisi
GAATTGATGGCTGGATTACATTGTATCATATGTGAAACTAAGGTCAGTAGGGATATAGGAGGCAGAGAAGGGTGAGAGAGAAATAGAGACATATAGAGAGAGGAGAGGGGAGATATTAAGAGGGAGAGAGAGAGAGAGAGAGGGAGAGGGACAAGAGTGTGAGAAAAAGGAAGAGGAACGAGCTAGAAAAAGAAAGGACAGTGGTGATGAGCATGAACACCCAGTAATGACAACCCAGGGTGTTGTTGCATTGTGGATCTGGTCTGGTGGTCTCCTGAGAGTTCTTAATGGAGACTGTTGTTGAGTCCCAAATGGCACCCTATTCCCTACACAGAGTCTTATGGATAGGATATAATGACCCTTAATGAGGGTAAAGGCCACAGACGGCGAGCAGCGAGCACTCTCGCCCCATTTCCCTCTTAGACAACACACACAGGCAGGGCCGGAATGGATGGACATTTAAAGCAGGTAAGAGAAAAGAGGTGCATTAGGGGAAGAGAGAGATTGGGGGGAGAGAGAGGGGGAGAGAGAGAGACAGAAATAGAGAGAGAGAGGAGAGAGAGAGAGTGAGGAGAGAGGAGAGAGAGAGAGGGAGGAGAGAGGAGAAAGAGAAAAGAAAAGATAGATTCTTACAGAAAAGATAGATTCTTACAGAAAAGATAGATTCTTACAGAAAAGATAGATTTAGAGTTAGATAAACTTTGATTTTTTTGTCAGGAACATGTAGGGGATGCTACCGTCTACAACATAAACTTCACTCCAAATCAAAACTCAAAACCTACAACCTGATTATGGACGGAATTACAGAATCACCTGGAAGGCTTACAGCTACCAAAGATTATTATTCCAACGCAATACAGCAAATGCTCTGGAAAACAACAGAAACCTGAAAACACCATCCAACCAGGAACTGAGTAAGTAATGTTTAGTCTGAAGCTATA
The DNA here is from genome assembly GCF_045791955.1 of Oncorhynchus clarkii lewisi. Lineage (NCBI taxonomy): Eukaryota > Metazoa > Chordata > Actinopteri > Salmoniformes > Salmonidae > Oncorhynchus > Oncorhynchus clarkii. Next base: position 58,594,606 of record NC_092164.1, read on the forward strand.
TTTTATTTCCAAAAGCCAAGACGAAAATACATTACATTACTTTATAAGGACTGAATTAGCACTGACGTGTCAAGTGAGAGGTGTCAAAGCCCTTTAGCCCAACAATGTCAGGAGAGTCGCACAGTCTACTCCAACTAAATGGAGAGGCCTTAGAAGCTGCCTCCCGCTGTTCAGAGGTAATTAAAATACAGTACCCTGTGTATGTAAAGAATGATAAGACACGAAAAGAGCACAAAATGAAGCTCCTTCTGGAAAACCAAGAGACTTTTTGCTGACTATTATAAAAATGGGAACATCAGCAACCTCATCTTCCACACAGACCATCCCCTGGCAGGGCACAGTGCTATATTAGCACACTACCCCTCTGTTAAGAGAGGGGGTGTTAACGAGTGGTGGAAACTCAGGATACTAGACAATGAGGACTCTGAGTTAATATAAATCTCGTATTGGTACAGGGGAACCCCAAACAGTTTCAGCTGGACTTTCACCTAATCAAAGAATTAGCTCAGCAGGAGAAGCTCTCCCTTGAGAAGGATACCCTCACCCCGAGCGGGTCAGACCAGACCCCTTCATTATATAACCCCACAGACGAGCAACCCCAAACGGAAAGTCAACCTCCCAGCACAGAGTACTACCCCCTCATTGAAATGAAGGATACATTTACCCAGCTGGAGGTAAAGCTGGAACAGCAGGTGATTGATTACACTCCAGTCAGCACAGACCCAGACAACAGTCCAGCACAACAACAACACCTTAACCAGACCCGGAGAGCTGGAGGTGGAGAGAAACATATCTGCACTCTGTGGTGAGACAACTTCAACAGGAAAAAGAGCAGGAGCAGGAGAAGAACAGAGCACTAAAGGAGAGGATCAGACTGCTGGATGAGAGGGTGAGGGGGATGGAGGAGAGGGTGAGGGGGACGGAGGAGAGGGTGAGGGGGATGGCGTGTGAAAGAGAACAACCCACTAGAGAGGTGGCCACCCCCCCGCAGAGAAGCCAGCAGAACAGCCCACCCCAGCTCCCGATAAAAGTCTCGACACCACAGCAGAACAGTCCACCCCAGACCCTGACCACGTCGATATCACAGCGGGACAGACACATGAAGAAGCCCGGGCCCAGGGGATGTCACCCCCTCTGATCACACCCCTGTCAGCCACCCTGACAGCCCTCCTGACAACCCTTCCACTCCCACTGAGGACATACACAAGACACAGATTGTACTCCTTATGGACTCAAACGGGAAATATATACTACCAGGTGTGAAACAGGGAAGGGAATTTGGTATAGAGCAGAGCTAACTCACTCCATTAAATTAATCAAAACAGGAATACTTTACATTTGGCTAGAAATTCAAAAGGAAATGATCTAAAGAGAGAAAAATGTCCTTCTGTGTGCTAACAATATCCCCCCCACTAGAATCCCCATACATCCCCATACTAATGAAGACAGCTTCTCCATCCTGGAGTGGGAAATTAATCATTTCCAGGCCCAAGGACATGTACTTGTCTGTGGCAACCTAAATGCCAGAACAGGTCAAGAACCTGACACCCTCAGCACACAGGGGGACAAACACCTGCCGGGAGGTGACAGCATTCCCTCCCCCATATGCCCCCCTAGGCACAACTATGACAACATAACCAACAAAAACGAGTCACAACTCCTGCAGCTCTGTCGCACGCTGGGTCTGTACATAGTCAATGGTAGGCTTCGAAGGGACTCCTATGGTAGGTACACCTATAGCTCATCTCTTGGCAGTAGTACTGTAGACTACTTTGTCACTGACCTCAACCGAGAGTCTCTCAGAGCGTTCACAGTCTGCAAACTGACACATCTATTAGATCACAGCAAAATCACAGTCTACTTGAACAGAGCAATAATCAATCATGAGGCATCAAAGCCAAAGGAACTGAGTCATATTAAGAAATGCTATAGAGGGAAGGAATGTAGTGTGGAAACCTACCAAAAAACTATTAGGCAACAACAAATTCAATCCCTTTTAGACAACTTCCTGGACAAAACATGTCACTGTAATAGTGAGGGTGTAAACCTGACAGTAGAAAATCTTAACAGTGTATTTGACCTCTCAACTTCCCTATCAAATATAAAAAATTCCAACAGAAAACCTGAAGAAAACTAACAGCAAGGACACATGGTTTGATGAAGAATGCAAAAACCTAAGAAAGAAATTGAGAAACCTGTCCAACCAAAAACATAGAGACTCAGAAAACCTGAGTCTACGCCTTCACTACGGTGACTCACTAAAACAATACAGAAATACACTATAGAAAAAGAAGGAACAGCATGTCAGAAATCAGCTCAACATAATTGAAGAATCCATAGACTCTATCTAACCACTGCTGGGAAGATTGGAAAACACTAAACAAACAAAAACATGAATTATTTATCCAAAATGGAGTCTTTTTGGCCCTATAACAAAGAACAAACAGCAAAAACATATGCATGATCAAATACTTTGACAATGTACAGACTCAGTGAGCATAGCCTCTGATTTTGATAAACTCCCATATCCACTGGGTGAAATACCACAGTGTGCCACCACAGCAGCAAGATTTGTGACCTGTTGCCACAAGAAAAGGGCAACCAGTGAAGAACAAACACCATTGTATAAACAACCCATAGTTATGTTTATTTATTTTCCCTTTTGTACATTGTTACAACACTGTATATATATATACATAATACGACATTTGAAATTCTTTTGGAACTTCTGTGACTGTAATGTTTACTGTTTATTTGTATTGTTTATTTAATTTCTGTATATAATCTACATAACTTGCTTTGGCAGTGTTAACATATGTTTCCCATGCCAATAAAGCCAGTTGAATTTAATTGAGATTGAGGGGAGAGGCGGAGAGAGAGATTGAGGAGAGAGAGAGAGATATTGAGGGGTGAGAGAGAGATCGAGGGGAGAGAGAGAGATCGAGGGGACAGAGAGAGAGAGAGAGAGAGAGAGAGAGGGAGAGAGAGAGAGAGAAAGAGGGGGAGAGAGAGAGAGATTGAGGGGAGAGAGACTGAGGGGCAGAGATTGGGGGGAGAGAGAGGGATGACGGAGAGAGAGAGAGAGAGAGAGAGAGAGAGAGAGAGAGAGAGGGATGACGTAGAGAGAGAGAGAGAGAGAGAGAGAGAGAGAGAGAGAGAGAGAGAGAGGGAGAAAAGGAGAGAGAGAGAGAGGGAGAAAGGGAGAGAGAGAGAGAGAGGGAGAGAGAGAGAGAGAGAGAGAGAGAGAGAAGAGAGAGAGGTAGGGAGAAAGAGAGAGGGAGGGAGAAAGAGAGAGGGAGAGAGAGGGAGAGGGAGAAAGAGAGAGAAGAGAGAGAGAGAGAGAAGAGAGACAGAGACAGAGAGAGTTTGAAAGAGTTTGAAAATGAGAGATTTTTTGCTTGTCATTTGGATGAGGCTCTCCTGGATTCTGTTCAGTGTTGTTCTCAGTCGGCTGCAGATCAAACCCAGACCTGATGATTCATACTGCCGAAGACACACACACACAGGCACATTAATTGGCGCACACAGACACACACACAATCTAACCACAAACTAATCTTAGGATAGAATAGAGATTAGAGAGAGAAAAAAATAGCTATATCTTCTCAGTTTGGGAGCATTGTGAATGACTCTAGCATCTCTCTAGCGGTTAAGAGTGTTTGGCCTGTAACCGAAAGGTTGCTCGTTTGAATCCCCGAGTCGGCAAGGTAGAAAAATCTGCTGTTCTGACCTTGAGCAAGGCAGTTAACCCCCAACAACACCTGGGCACCGATGATGTGAACATTGATTAAGGCAGCCCCCCCACACCTCTCTGATTCAGAGGGTTAAATGTGGAAGACACCGATGATGTGAACATTGATTAAGGCAGCCCCCCCACACCTCTCTGATTCAGAGGGTTAAATGTGGAAGACACCGATGATGTGAACATTGATTAAGGCAGCCCCCCCACACCTCTCTGATTCAGAGGGTTAAATGTGGAAGACACCGATGATGTGAACAGTGATTAAGACACCTCTCTGATTCAGAGGGTTAAATGTGGAAGACACCGATGATGTGAACATTGATTAAGGCAGCGCCCCCACACCTCTCTGATTCAGAGGGTTAAATGTGGAAGACACCGATGATGTGAACAGTGATTAAGGCAGCCCCCCCACACCTCTCTGATTCAGAGGGTTAAATGTGGAAGACACCGATGATGTGAACATTGATTAAGGCAGCCCCCCCACACCTCTCTGATTCAGAGGGTTAAATGTGGAAGACACCGATGATGTGAACAGTGATTAAGACACCTCTCTGATTCAGAGGGTTAAATGTGGAAGACACCGATGATGTGAACATTGATTAAGGCAGCGCCCCCACACCTCTCTGATTCAGAGGGTTAAATGTGGAAGACACCGATGATGTGAACAGTGATTAAGGCAGCCCCCCACACCTCTCTGATTCAGAGGGTTAAATGTGGAAGACACCGATGATGTGAACATTGATTAAGGCAGCCCCCCCACACCTCTCTGATTCAAAGGGTTAAATGTGGAAGACACCGATGATGTGAACATTGATTAAGGCAACCCCCCCACACCTCTCTGATTCAGAGGGTTAAATGTGGAAGACACCGATGATGTGAACATTGATTAAGGTAGCCCCCCCACACCTCTCTGATTCAGAGGGTTAAATGTGGAAGACACCGATGATGTGAACATTGATTAAGGCAGCCCCCCCACACCTCTCTGATTCAGAGGGTTAAGTGCGGAAGACACATTTCAGTTGAATACTTTCAGTTGTACAACTGACTAGGTATTCCCCTTCCCTCTTCACATTACCATGACAGAGTAAAGAGCCTGGAGCCAGTCTCACACCACATTACTATGCCTGGAGCCAGTCTCACACCACATTACCATGACAGAGTAGGAGCCTGGAGCCAGTCTCACACCGCATTACCATGACAGAGTAGGAGCCTGGAGCCAGTCTCACACCACATTACCATGACAGAGTAAAGAGCCTGGAGCCAGTCTCACACCACATTACCATGCCTGGAGCCAGTCTCACACCACATTACCATGACAGAGTAGGAGCCTGGAGCCAGTCTCACACCACATTACCATGACAGAGTAGGAGCCTGGAGCCAGTCTCACACCACATTACCATGACAGAGTAGGTGCCTGGAGCCAGTCTCACACCACATTACCATGACAGAGTAGGAGCCTGGAGCAAGTCTCACACCACATTACCATGACAGAGTAGGAGCCTGGAGCCAGTCTCACACAACATTACCATGACAGAGTAGGAGCCTGGAGCCAGTCTCACACCACATTACCATGACAGAGTAAAGAGCCTGGAGCCAGTCTCACACCATATTACCATGGCAAAGTAAAGAGCCTGGAGCCAGTCTCACACCACATTACCATGCCTGGAGCCAGTCTCACACCACATTACCATGACAGAGTAAAGAGCCTGGAGCCAGTCTCACACCACATTACCATGGCAGAGTAAAGAGCCTGGAGCCAGTCTCACACCACATTACCATGCCTGGAGCCAGTCTCACACCACATTACCATGACAGAGTAGGAGCCTGGAGCCAGTCTCACACCACATTACCATGACAGAGTAAAGAGCCTGGAGCCAGTCTCACACCACATTACCATGCCTGGAGCCAGTCTCACACAACATTACCATGACAGAGTAGGTGCCTGGAGCCAGTCTCACACCACATTACCATGACAGAGTAGGAGCCTGGAGCCAGTCTCACACCACATTACCATGACAGAGTAGGAGCCTGGAGCCAGTCTCACACAACATTACCATGACAGAGTAGGTGCCTGGAGCCAGTCTCACACAACATTACCATGACAGAGTAGGTGACTGGAGCCAGTCTCACACCACATTACCATGACAGAGTAGGAGCCTGGAGCCAGTCTCACACAACATTACCATGACAGAGTAGGAGCCTGGAGCCAGTCTCACACAACATTACCATGACAGAGTAGGTGCCTGGAGCCAGGCTCACATCACATTACCATGACAGAGTAAAGAGCCTGGAGCCAGTCTCACACAACATTACCATGACAGAGTAAAGAGCCTGGAACCAGTCTCACATCACATTACCATGACAGAGTAGGTGCCTGGAGCCAGTCTCACACTACATTACCATGACAGAGAAGGAGCATGGAGCCAGTCTCACATCACATTACCATGACAGAGTAGGAGCCTGGAGCCAGTCTCACACAACATTACCATGACAGAGTAAAGAGCCTGGAGCCAGGCTCACATCACATTACCATGACAGAGTAAAGAGCCTGGAGCCAGTCTCACATCACATTACCATGACAGAGTAAAGAGCCTGGAGCCAATCTCACACCACATTACCATGGCAGAGTAAAGAGCCTGGAGCCAGTCTCACACCACATTACCATGCCTGGAGCCAGTCTCACACCACATTACCATGACAGAGTAGGAGCCTGGAGCCAGTCTCACACAACATTACCATGACAGAGTAGGTGACTGGAGCCAGTCTCACACCACATTACCATGACAGAGTAGGAGCCTGGAGCCAGTCTCACACAACATTACCATGACAGAGTAGGAGCCTGGAGCCAGTCTCACACAACATTACCATGACAGAGTAGGTGCCTGGAGCCAGGCTCACATCACATTACCATGACAGAGTAAAGAGCCTGGAGCCAGTCTCACACAACATTACCATGACAGAGTAAAGAGCCTGGAACCAGTCTCACATCACATTACCATGACAGAGTAGGTGCCTGGAGCCAGTCTCACACTACATTACCATGACAGAGAAGGAGCATGGAGCCAGTCTCACATCACATTACCATGACAGAGTAGGAGCCTGGAGCCAGTCTCACACAACATTACCATGACAGAGTAAAGAGCCTGGAGCCAGGCTCACATCACATTACCATGACAGAGTAAAGAGCCTGGAGCCAGTCTCACATCACATTACCATGACAGAGTAAAGAGCCTGGAGCCAATCTCACACCACATTACCATGGCAGAGTAAAGAGCCTGGAGCCAGTCTCACACCACATTACCATGCCTGGAGCCAGTCTCACACCACATTACCATGACAGAGTAGGAGCCTGGAGCCAGTCTCACACCACATTACCATGACAGAGTAAAGAGCCTGGAGCCAGTCTCACACCACATTACCATGCCTGGAGCCAGTCTCACACAACATTACCATGACAGAGTAGGTGCCTGGAGCCAGTCTCACACCACATTACCATGACAGAGTAGGAGCCTGGAGCCAGTCTCACACAACATTACCATGACAGAGTAGGTGCCTGGAGCCAGTCTCACACAACATTACCATGACAGAGTAGGTGCCTGGAGCCAGTCTCACACCACATTACCATGACAGAGTAGGAGCCTGGAGCCAGTCTCACACAACATTACCATGACAGAGTAGGTGCCTGGAGGCAGTCTCACACCACATTACCATGACAGAGTAGGAGCCTGGAGCCAGTCTCACACAACATTACCATGACAGAGTAGGTGCCTGGAGCCAGGCTCACATCACATTACCATGACAGAGTAGGAGCCTGGAGCCAGTCTCACACAACATTACCATGACAGAGTAGGTGTCTGGAGCCAGGCTCACATCACATTACCATGACAGAGTAAAGAGCCTGGAGCCAGTCTCACACAACATTACCATGACAGAGTAAAGAGCCTGGAGCCAGTCTCACACAACATTACCATGACAGAGTAGGTGCCTGGAGCCAGTCTCGCACTACATTACCATGACAGAGTAGGAGCCTGGAGCCAGTCTCACATCACATTACCATGACAGAGTAGGAGCCTGGAGCCAGTCTCACACAACATTACCATGACAGAGTAAAGAGCCTGGAGCCAGGCTCACATCACATTACCATGACAGAGTAAAGAGCCTGGAGCCAGTCTCACACAACATTACCATGGCAGAGTAGGGACCTGTCGCTAACAAAGTAGGGCACACTTGCATTAAAACCACATTCAAATCTCTAGTGACCTTTGTGGTAAAATGAAAGGTTGATAAACAATATACACTACCATTCAAAATGTAGATATTCCATAAAAAAATCTGCCATTTCCAGCTACAATAGTCATTTACAACATTAACAATGTCTACACTGTATTTCTGATCAATTTTATGTTATTTTAATGGACTTTTTTTGTTGTTTTTCTCTCAAAAACAAGGACATTTCTAAGTGACCCCAAACTTTTGAACGGTATTGTATATCACAAGCATTCGCCAATTATATGTATCCGTCCTTGTCTGAACCAATATTTACCATTACCAAAAAAAGGTGTTGTTTTGATTTACTGATGTGAAAGTGACAAAAGAGAAGAAGTCTAGAACAACAGAAATTCACTGAAAACACCTAAGCTGTTTCTATTGTAGGCAACCCAGTACATAGAATTGTCAACACATTATACTTTATGACTGAGGCCTGGGCTCAATATGAGTGCAGTCAACCATTACCATATCCAGCAATGATCTTGGTGTTTCCACCAGGCAGAAAATAATGGTTTTGGAAGACCAAGGTCAAATTTGCGTTCTGACACCAGGGGTTTTGTGACTAAGGCCAGGAGTTTTCGCTGGGCAGGTCACGTAGTCAGGAAATACTACTGGCCCTAATTACGACAACCCAGGCCTGAGATGAGAGAGCGATAGGGAGAACAAGAGAGAGGGGACAGGGAGAGATAGGCTTGGCTAACAGATAGGGGGAGGAGCAGGATGATGTGGATGATAAAGATCACACTGCAGTTTATGGGTCTCAACACGACTCCACTAGTAACAGGGCCGGAGCACCAGTCTTACCCAGCAGAAAGGGGCAACAGGCCTGGCCGGACCAGCCTCCCTGCCCCCCTGATCCCCGGGCATAGACGGGTTAGGGGCTGGCTTGGGAGCAGCAAGGGGCAACAGGCCTGGCCGGACCAGCCTCCCTGCCCCCCTGATCCCCGGGCATAGACGGGTTGGGGGCTGGCTTGGGAGCAGCAAGGGCAAAAAAACTGCAACAATGGTGCAAATTAAACTATGAACTGGAGGAGCAACATAAATCAAACAAAGGCAATATAATGAAATTGGTGTTTTGTTATTTGGAGGACCAGATGGAGTGTTGGAAAAAGAGGGGTTTTAGAGAGCTGTTCTAGTGTTTGTCCTTCATACACTAATTTGAAGGGGATGATATAAGTGCGTGTGTGTGTGTGTGAGTGAGTGAGTGAGTGTGTGATTGTGTGTGTGCATGCACGTGTGTACCCAGAGAGAGAGATGGAGAGGCAGGGTTGGTTTAGGTATTGTGTAAACATCAGCCTCTCAAAACCCGGTAGACAGATGGCTGTCAAGGGGACAATAAACAGGATCTCCCACTAATGTTCAGATTTCTGCTAACTTTCTATTCAAGTGACAGCATCCCTCTCTCACTCACACTGTTTCTCATTCACTCTCTCACTCACTCACACAGTTTCTCATTCACTCTCTATCTCACTCACTCACACTCTCCCTCAATCATTCACACTCTCCCTCAATCATTCACACTCTCCCTCACTCATTCACAGTCTCTCTCTCTCATTCACACTCTCACTGTCTCTCATTCACACTCTCACTGTCTCTCATTCTCACTCATTCACACTGTCACTCATTCAGACTGTCACTCATTCACTCTCACACTGTCTCACACATTCACTCTTACTGTCTCTCATTCACACTCTCTCTCACTCATTCACACTGTCACTCATTCACACTCTCTCACTCATTCACACTCTCTCACTCATTCATACTCTCTCTCACTCATTCATACTCTCTCTCACTCATTCACACTCTCTCACTCATTCACACTCTCTCACTCATTCATACTCTCTCTCACTCATTCATACTCTCTCTCACTCATTCATACTCTCTCACTCATTCAATCTCTCTTACTCTCACTCATTCACACTCTCACTCACACTCTCTCTCACTCTGTCTCTCTCTGACTCAGTCTCTCTCTCATTCACACTCTCTCTCACTCATTAACACTCTCTCTCACACTCTCTTACTCATTCACACTGTCACTCATTCACACTCTCTATCACACTCTCTCTCACTCATTCACTCTCTCTCACACTCATTCACACTCTCATTCACTCTCTCACTCATTCACACTCTCACTCATTCACACTCTCACTCATTCACACTCTCACTCATTCACTCTCTCTCATTCACACTCTCTCTCACTCACACTGTCTCTCACTCATTCACTCTCTCTCACTCATTCATTCTCTCTCACTCATTCACACTCTCACACTGTCTCTTACACTGTCACTAATTCACACTCTCTCTCATTCACACTGACACTCACTCATTCACACTGACACTCACTGACACTCACTCACTCACACTGACACTCACAAACACTGACAATGACTCACACTGACACTCACTCACACTCACTCACACTGACACTCACTGACGCACACTGACACTCACTCACTCACTCACACTCACTCACCGACACTCACTCACTCTCATTCCCACTCTCTCTCTCTCTCTCTCATTCACTCTCTCTCTCTCTCTCTCTCTCTCTCTCTCTCATTCACACTCAACTGTGTGAAATACAGATACATTTGTTATCTCTCTCTCTCTCTCACTCAATTCAATTTCAATTTAAGGGCTTTATTGGCATGGGGAACATGTGTTTACATTGCCAAAGCAAGTGAAATAGATAAAAAAAAGTGAAATAAACAAAACAGTATACATCACACTTACAGAAGTTCCAAAAGAATAAAGACATTTCAAATGTCATATTATGTCTATATACCGTGTTGTAATGATGTGCAAATAGTTAACGTACAAAAGGCAAAATAAATAAACATAAAAATCAGTAGTATTTACATCGGTGTTTGTTCTTCACTGTTTAAAAAAAATATTAAAACCTTTATTTAACTAGGCAAGTCAGTTACAAACATTCTTATTATAAATGATGCCCTAGCAGAAGGCAAAAGCCACCTGTGGGGACGGGGGATGGGATTAAAAATCAAAAATCTAATAAAAATATAGGAAAAAACACACATCACGACAAGAGAGACAAAACAACACTACATAAAGAGAGACCTAAGACAACATAGCATGAAAACACAGCATGGTAGCAACACAACATGACAACAACGTGCTGGCAACACAACATGGCAGCAGCACAACATGGCAGCAGCACAAAACAGGGTACAAACATTATTGGTCACAGACAACAGCACAAAGGGCAAGAAGGTACAGTTAACAATACATCACGCGAAGCAGACACAACTGTCAATAAGTGTCCATGATTTAGTCTTTGAATGAAGAGACTGAGATAAAACGGTCCAGTTTGAATGTTTGTTGCAGCTCGTTTGTCTCTAGCTGCAGCGAACTGAAAAGAGGAGCGACCCAGGGATGTGTGTGCTTTGAGGACCTTTAAACGGAATGTGACTCGCAGAATGGGTGTTGTATGTGTAGGATGAGGGCTTCAGTAGATACTGTATCTCAGATAGGGGGGAGTGAAGCCTAAGAGGGTTTTATAAATAAGCATCAACCAGTGGGTCTTGGGACGGGTATATAGAGATGACCAGTTTACAGAAGAGTATAGAGTGCAGTGATGTGACCTAGAAGGTGCATTGGTGGAAAATCTGATGGCCGAATGGTAAAGTACATCTAGCCGCTCGAGAGCACCCTTACCTGCCGATCTATAAATTCCGTCTCCATAATCTAGCATGGGTAGGATGGTCATCTGAATCAGGGTTAGTTTGGCAGCTGTGGTGAAAGAGGAGCGATTACAATAGTGGAAACTATTGTTAACTTTTAACTATTGTTAACTAGATTTAACTTTAGCCTGCAGCTTTGATATGTGCTGAGAGAAGGACAGTGTATAATCTAGCAATACTCCCAAGTACTTGTATGAGGTGACTACCTCAAGCTCTAAACCCTCAGTGGTAGTAATCACACCTGTGGGGAGAGGGGCGTTCTTCTTACCAAACCAAGGTTAAGGGTAGTTTATCTTTCTTTGGACACAAAGAAAGCTTTGTTGTAGAGCATTTTACACATACTCCGGGGAGGGGCCAGCTGAGTATAAGACTATCATCTGCATATAAATGGATGAGAGCTTCCTACTGCCTAAACTATGTTGTTGATGTAAATTAAGTAGAGAGTGGGGCCTAGGATCGAGCCTTGTGGTTCTCCATTGGTAACAGGCAGTGGTTGAGACAGCAGATGTTCTGACTTTATACACTGCACTCTTTGAGAGAGCTAGTTAGCAAACCAGGGCAAAATAGAAATTGGCCTATAACAGATAGGATCAGCTTGATCTCCCCCTTTAAATAAAGGATGAACCGTGGCTGCCTTCCAAGCAATGGGAATCTCCCCAGAGAGAAGAGATGGGTTAAAAAGGTCAGAGATAGGCTTGGCAGCAACCTTAAAGAAGAAAGAGTCTAAACCATCTGACCCAGATGGTTGTTTGGGGTCAAGTTTAAGGAATTCCTTTAGCACCTCAGACTCAGTGACCGCCTGCAGGGGAAAAAGTTGTAGCGGGGCAGGTGAAAAAGAGGGAGGACCATCGGGGATAGTCACATTAGAAGGAGAAATGTTGGACGGGCAAGGAGGCATGGCAGAGACAAATAGGAATCCTGACTTAATGAAGTGGTGATTAACGAGCTCAGCCATGTGCTCCTTGTCAGTAACAACCACATCATCAACATTAAGGAACATGGGCAGCTGTGAGGAGGAGGGTTTATTCTCAAGGTTAATTTTCATTAACCGTTTTCCAGAACTTTTTTTGGTTTTAGACCCACAGAGAGAGAACTGCTCCTTAAAGTAACTAACTTTGGCCTTCCGTATAGCCTGAGTGCACATATTTGTCATTTGCCTGAACAAGAGCCAGTCAGCCTGAGTATGCATTTTCTTTATGGGCGCGTATTTGTTAACAATACCACTGAAAATATCAAAAAAAGAAGGTCCAAGCATCTTCAACAGAGGGGACCAAGCTGATTCTATACCATTTTACAGAGGCCTGATCATGAAGGAAGGCTTGCTCATTAAACCTTTTTAGCAAGCGTCTATGACAAGTCAGAACAGGTCGTTTCACTGAGCAGCAATTAAGAACACAGGCTGTAAAACAGTGATCACTAAGGCCATTACAGAAAACACCAGACTGATACCTTTCAGGATTATTTGTGAGGATAACATCGAGGAGAGTAGCCTACTCTGGGTGTTTGGAGTCATATCTTGTGGGATTGGTAATAATCTGAGAAAGATTTAGAGAGTCCCATTGCTTTAGGATTCGGTCAGGTGGTTTAAGCATGTCCCAGTTTAGGTCACCAAGGACAAATTCAAACTTAGTGTAAGGGGCCAGGAGAGAGCTTAGGGCAGGTAGGGTACAGGCTGGTGCTGATAGAGGACGATAGCACCCAGCAACAGTCAACGAAGTGCTAATTGAAAGTTAATGCGTAAAACTAGCAAATACAATTGTTTGGGGACAGACTTGGTGGAGACAACCGAGCACTGAAGGTGATCCTTGGTAAAGATTGCCACTCCCCACCTTTGGAAGATATGTCTTGCCATAAAAGGTTATAACCAGTAAGGTTAACATCAGTATTCAAAACACTCTTCCTTCACCACGTCTCAGTATTGACCTACATCTCTGGATTGGAGCTGTTAACCCACACTTTCAATTGATCCATTTTAGATAATAAGCTTCTAGTTTTAAAATGCATAAAACCCAGGCTTTTACGAGAGCAGAAATCAGTGTAGCAGATATAAGAGCACAAGTCAGAATAGGGGGTAGCGACAGTAGATGGGCCAGGGTGTACATGCACAGATATAACCAGCAGTAATACATTCAGGGCACGACAGAGGAAAGGGAGAGCGCTGCAGTGTTGATTTATGACATTTGAATGTGCATTAGATCATATTGTACAGCAATTTCATCGGGTAACATGAATACAAAGCCGGCGAGAGGTGGTTAGAATAGGATGGCGGGGCCAAGAGTCCACGTAACCAATAGAGAGTCAGAGTCCCGAGTGTGGAACTAACATAGACTGTCCCACGGATGGGTAAACAAGCAAGTTCATAGTCAACAAAGCACGCAGGAGTCATGAGGCAAATAGCATAAAGCACAAGCAAAAAATATAACAACTTGGGGCTAGCCATTTTAAGTTCAGAGTCACTCGCCTCAACAGTGCCTGTGTGCTGGAGGCGAGTGAAAGCTGGGGAGAGATGGGGGAGTGTGGCGGGGGTACCTGTACCAGACAGGGGGAGACAGGCCAGGGCAGACGGTGAACAGAGAGGGGGGAGTGTGGCGGGGGTGCCTATACCAGACAGGGGGAGACAGGCCAGGGCAGACGGTGAACAGAGATTGGGGAGTGTGTCGGGGGTACCTGTACCAGACAGGGGGAGACAGGCCAGGGCAGACGGTGAACAGAGAGGGGGGAGTGTGGCAGGGGGTACCTATACCAGACAGGGGGAGACAGGCCAGGGCAGACGGTGAACAGAGAGGGGGGAGTGTGGCGGGGGTACCTATACCAGACAGGGGGAGACAGGCCAGGGCAGACGGTGAACAGAGAGTGGGGAGTGTGTTGGAGGTACCTGTACCAGACAGGGGGAGACAGGCCAGGGCAGACGGTGAACAGAGAGGGGGGAGTGTGGCGGGGGTACCTATACCAGACAGGGGGAGACAGGCCAGGGCAGACGGTGAACAGAGAGTGGGGAGTGTGGTGGAGGTACCTGTACCAGACAGGGGGAGACAGGCCAGGGCAGACGGTGAACAGAGAGGGGGGAGTGTGGTGGAGGTACCTGTACCAGACAGGGGGAGACAGGCCAGGGCAGACGGTGAACAGAGAGGGGGGAGTGTGGTGGAGGTACCTGTACCAGACAAGGGGAGACAGGCCAGGGCAGACGGTGAACAGAGAGGGGGGAGTGTGGTGGAGGTACCTGTAGGATACAGGCCAAGGCAGACGGTGAACAGAGAGGGGGGAGTGTGGTGGAGGTACCTGTAAGAGACAGGCCAGGGCAGACGGTGAACAGAGAGGGGGGAGTGTGGTGGAGGTACCTGTAAGAGACAGGCCAGGGCAGACAGTGAACAGAGAGGGAGGAGTGTGGTGGAGGTACCTGTAGGAGACAGGCCAGGGCAGACGGTGAACAGATTGCCAGGTGGAATCCAAGCAGCAGAGCAGCAGGCAATGGGAGTAGGTGTCACATCCACTTGGGAGAAGCTTTTTTCAAGAGGCAGATTCCTTGTAGAAAATCCCAGCTAGCTAGCTAACGTAGGCTAGCAAGTCTCTGTCTTTTCAGTGTTGTGGAATGGTTCTTTATGACGTTCAAACAAAGTTGTCCTGTGGCTGTTGTATTTTGGGGATTCTGAAGAGGACTTCTTCTCTGCACAGATGGAGGGGGCTTCAAAGGACGCTGTATTTGGGTGTGGAGGGGCTGTGAAACTCTCTTGCCATTGTAAGGCTCAAGAGTTTTCCCGCCTCTCGTTTTCGTACCTCTCGATTCACACTTAAGTGATCATTTTAGGGAGATTCTTTCCTAGCAGCTTGGTAGCCGTATTTATTAAGCTTTATAAAACAAAATCACCTAGAGATTGTCTTTTACTTTCTGTCTTCAGAAAGTAGGTTCAGACTGAACATTACTCACCCAGTTTTGTGTTGGATGGTATATCCAGGTTCTGCTATGTTTCTTCTGCACATTTTGGCTTGTTAGAATATTATAATTAGTATTTTTTTGGTTGCCCTTTTCTTGTGGCAACAGGACACAACTCTTGCTGCTGTGATGGCACACTGTGGTATTTCACCTAATAGATATGGAAGTTTATCACAATTGGATTTGTTTTCAAATTATTTGTGGGTCTGTTTAATCTGAGGGAAATATGTCTCTCTAATATGGTCATACATTTGGCAGGAGGTTAGGAACTGCAGCTCAGTTTCCACCTCATTTTGTGGGCAGTGTGCACATACGGCGGTGTGCACGTCTTCTCTTGAGAGCCAGGTCTGCCTTTGGCAGCCTTTCTCAATAGCAAAGCTATGCTCACTGAGTCTGTACATAGTCAAATATTTTCTTAATGTTGAGTCAGTCTTTCACTCTCCCACTCCCATATCCTTTCACTCTGTTGTTGCTACTGTTTATTATCTGGCACTTTGTTCCTAGTTATATGTACTAGGAATAGTACATTCGGAAAGTATTCAGACCCCTTGACTTTTTCCACATCACGTTACATTTGAGCCTTATTCTAAAATTGATTGAATTGTTTTATTCCCTCATCAATCTACACACAATACCCCATAATGACAAAGCAAAAACAGGCTTTTAGAATTTTTTGCAAATGTATAAAAAATACAAAACTGATATCACATTTACATAAGTATTCAGAACCTTTACTCAGTACTTTGTTGAAGCACCTATGGCAGCGAATACAGCCTTGAGTCTTTGTGGGTATGATGCTACAAGCTTGGCACACCTGTATTTGATGATTTTCTCCCATTCTTCTCTGCAGATCAGGTTGGATGGGTTAGCGTCGCTGCACAGCTATTTTCAGGTCTCTCCAAAGATGTTTGATCGGGTTCAAGTCCGGGCTCTGGCTGGGCCACTCAAGGACATTCAGAGACTTGTCCCGAAGCCACTCCTGCGTTGTCTTGGCTGTGTGCCTGGGTCACTGTCCTGTTGGAAGGGGAACCTTTGCCCCAGTCTGAAGTCCTGAGCGCTCTGGAGCAGGTTTTCATCATGGATCTCTCTGTACTTTGCTCACTTCATCTTTCCCTCGATCCTGACTGGTCTCCCAGTCCCTGCCGCTGAAAAACATCCCCCCCAGCATGATGCTGCCACCACCATGCATCACCGTAGGGATGGAGCCAGGTTTCCTCCAGACGTGACGCTTGGCATTCAGGCCAAAGAGTTCAATCTTGGTTTCATCAGAACCAGAGAATCTTGTTTCTCATGGTCTGAGAGTCTTTTAGGTGCCTTTTGGCAAACTCCAAGCGGGCTGTCATGTGCCTTTTTTTCTGAGGAGAGGCTTCCGTCTGGCCACTCTACTATAAAGGCCTGATTGGTGGAGTGCTGCAGAGATGGTTGCCTTCTGGAAGGTTCTCCCATCTCCACAGAGGAACTCTATAGCTCTCTCAGAGTGACCATTGGGTACTTGGTCACCTCCCTGACCAAGGCCCTTCTCCCCCGATTGCTCAGTTTGGCTGGGCGGCCAGCTCTAGGAAGAGTCTTGGTGGTTCCAAACTTCTTCCATTTAAGAATGATGGAGGCCACTGTGTTCTTAGAGACCTTCAATGTGCCTTGACACAATCCTGCCTCAGAGCTCTACGGACAATTCCTTCAACCTCATGTCTTGGTTTTTGCTTCAACATGCACTGTCAACTGTGGGATTGTATATAGACAGGTGTGTGCCTTTCCAAATCATGTCCAATCAATTGAATTTACCACAGGAGTAGTCCAATCAAGTTGTAGAAACATCTCAAGAATGATTAATGGAAACAGGATGCACCAGAACTCAATTTCAAGTCTCATAGCAATGGGTCTGAATACTTTAAATAAGATCTGTTTTTTAATGTTTATTACATTTGAAAAAAATTCTAAACACCTATATTCACTTTAACCTATTTTAGTCGGTCGCGGGCCGGGCCCCGGGCCCCCCCTTCAGCAGTGCAGTTGTGACGTAGAAGTCCGTCACTGGCCGCGGGCAGCATTTGGTACTTTAACGCACGCACACATTCATCACTCCTCCCTGCTCCATTATCAGGTAAGGTCACAATGTGGGTCAACACACAAGTTAACTTCTGTGTCTTAGTACATACATTTCATACTTGTCAATGTTCATATTTAATATAAGAAATATGTATTTTACTTATCGATGTTAGGGATGAGCGTGTTGTTTGTTTGTTCTGTTCCTCTCTCTCTCCATCTCTGTAGCTTCCGTGTATGCTGGATAAGGACCCGAGCAGAGGGAATTGGGCTGACTTTGTAGTGCCTGTCCCAAATGGCTCATTAGTGTAAATGGACATATTGAAAGACACTGTCAGTAGTGATGTAATTTTGTAAATGTTATGTTGTGATATTGTTTCATAAACATGTTGCAATGTATATACTTTAGTATGTTTGTTTAGTTAAAAGGAAAATGTAGGTTTGACGAGTTAATTGCTTAATTAATTGGTGTTAATTGTTCTGAGGGGAGGGGCTAGCCCTACAAAAGGAGCCTCTCTTTCAGTTCATGGAGAGGCCATTTTGGATTGAGCTGTGAATGGGGCAGCATCGTGTTTAGCTGGCCCATAAGGTATACATTTGATGGCAGTACTGTTGTTTTTGTTCCAGAATCACTATGTAAATAAACACCCTGAAGCACAGAAGAACATTTGCGGCTCCGCCATCTTTTTATTTTGATAGAGGTTAGGTTTTCCAGTATAGCTTTCTGGCCTACTCTACGTGACAGCAGTAATGGGAGCAGCTACCTGACCAAAACCCCGGTAAACCTCCTGTAGTAGTTGGCAAACCCTAAGAATAGCTGCACCTTCTTCACCGTGGTGGGAGTCGGCCAATTACGCACGGCTGCAATGCGGTCACTCTCTATCTCCACTCCCGACATGGAAATACGATGTCCTAGGAAGGAGACGGACTGTTGGAAGAACAGGCATTTCTCAGCCTTGACGTACAGGTCATGCGCCAACAGTCTACCAAGCACCCTGGGTAGCAGGGACACATGCTCGGTGCGTGTAGCGGAGTATATCAGAATGTGGTCGATATACACCACTACACCCTGCCCATGCAGGTCCCTGAAAATCTTGTCTACAAAGGATTGGAAGACTGATGGAGCATTCATCAACCCGTACGGCATGACGAGGTACTCATAGTGCCCTGAGGTGGATCTGAAAACCGTCTTCCACTCGTCTCCCTCTCAGATACGCACCAGGTTGTACGCACTCCGGAGATCCAGTTTAGTGAAGAAGCGTGTCCCCTGCATTGACACAATCGCCGTGGCGATAAGAGGTAGCGGGTAACTAACTGTACCTCACCGTGATTTGATTTAGATCTCGATAATCAATGCACGGACGCAGACCTCCATCCTTCTTCTTCACAAAAAATAAACTCGAGGAGGTGGGTGAAGTGGAGGACCGAATGTACCCCTGATACAGGGATTCGGAGACATACGTCTCCATAGCCACCGTCTCCGCTTGCAACAGGGGATACATGTGACTCCTGGGAAGTGCAGCATCTACCAGGAGATCTATCGCACAATCCCCCTGTCAATGGGGTGGTAATTTGGCATATTCTGGGGGAATGCGCACGATGGAGACCTGGTCTGGACTTTCCACCATAGTAGCACCAACGGAAACCCCTAAACACCTACCTGAGCACTCTTGCGACCACACCGTGAGAGCCCTCTGTGGCCAAGAAACAGTGGGGTTATGATAAGATAACCAGGGTAGGCCTAGCACCACAGGATACGCAGGAGAGTCAATAAGGAAAATACAAATCTTTTCCATGTGAAGCCCCTGCATCACCATACTCAAAGGAGCGGTGGCCTCCCTGATAAGCCCTGACCCTATTGGTCGACTATCTAAGGCGTGAACGGGGAAAGGCACATTCAAAGGAGCGGTGCCCTCCCTGATTAACCCTGACCCTAATGGTCGACTATCTAAGGAGTGAACGGGGAAAGGCACATTCAAAGGAGCGGTGCCCTCCCTGATTAACCCTGACCCTATTGGTCGACTATCTAAGGAGTGAACGGGGAACCGACCAGCAGTGTGCCCTCCGCAGCCACAGATGGTGCACGAGCGGGAACCCCCTCCGGTCTCCCTGTGCACCGTCCCTACCAGCTCCATGGGTATCGGAGAGGGGGTGCGGGAGGATGGAACCACCAGACCCCGATCTGGACGTCCGCGAGTAGCCAGCAGGTTGTCCAGCCGGATGGACAGGTCCACCAACTAGTCGAAGGTGAGGGTGGTGTCTCTGCAGGCCAGCTAACGACGGACGTCCTCGCGCAGACTGCAGCGGTAATGGTCGATCAGGGCCATGTTGTTCCATCCCGCGCCGGCAGCCAGGGTCCTAAACTCCAGGGCAAACTCCTGGGTGCTCCTCGCCTCAGATGATAGAGACGCTCACCGCTCTGCCCTCGGGTGGGTGGTCGAAGACTGCGGGTGAACGCCTCAAAATGGTCCAACGCCGCATCTTCCCATCCACACATGGAGCTGGCCCACTCCAGTGCTCTCCGGTGAGGCACGAGACGAGGGCGAAACCCTTCTCACGGTCCGATGGAGCTGGGTGGACTGTGGCCAGATAAAGGTTTAATTGGAGGAGGAAACCCTGGCAGTTGGCAGCACTTCCGTCATACCCCTGTGGCATGGATAGACGGATCCCACTGGGTTCAGGCGGGAAAGGGGCGCTCAGGATAGACCCCGGTTGTGCTGGTGGAGGCACTGGAAGAACACCCTGTCTCTCCCAGCGGTCCATATTCTGTACAACACGATCCATGGCGACTCCCAGATGGTAAAGCTTCTGCGTATGCTGCTGGACGCGTTCCTCCACCTCCATGTTCGGGGTACTTTCTCCTGCTGACTTCATATTTAGGGTCAGAGATTCTGTCATGTCGTGTGTGTAGGTGGCAGGGAGGACAGGCGCAGGAGAATCAAACTTGGTATAATGGAGTAGTTTAATAACGTAAAACAAACTCCAAAACCCAAGTACATAATAAAATCAACGTGGGTACAAGAACCTGTCGCACACCAATCCATAAAACACGAGCATAACAATAAACAATCTCTGACAAGGGGAAACAGTGGGTTAAATACACAACAATTAATGGATGGGATGGGAACCAGGTGTGTAGGAAGACAAGATAAAACCAATGGAAAATGAAACAGATCAATGATGGCTAGAAGACCGGTGACGTTGACCGCCGAGCACCGCCCGAACAAGGAGGCATCGACTTCGGCAGAAGTCTCTCCTATGTTCTCCCTCCCTCCCTCCCCCTCTACCTCCATCTCTCCTCACTGGAATGAGCGCAGAAGGGGGGCTGAATCCAAGACGTACCCAGAGGAAAAGCATTTCATCATCTGAATGGTGATGTATTTTCCCCATAAGGTATTTGTAACTCTCCAGATCTCTTCCCCTGTTATTAACTCTGGACAAGAAGGCGTGAACGTCTGCAGCTAATGCATCTCAGAATATGTGTGTGACGGAGGTAATATCGCAGCGGTATAAAATGGTGCTTTTACCCTATCTAATATTAATATTGCTCATTACTCAGGGAACGAGGGGCTTTATATCAACCACTCAATGCTCATGGTATTATAAGCCATCGGTAGGTCACAACAACAACAGCGTATACGTGCATATACATTTTCAGGGGATTTGTAAATATTCATAAAGCATTAGCATTTGAGTGTGGGTGTCTTGGAATGAGAGCCATATTGAACTGGAAACTAACGAGGAGCAGAAGAGTGATAGAGGCAGGAAGAGAGACAGTTGAAGAACTAAAGGAAGAGTGAACCCAAAAGGAGAGATGGAGGAGGAAACAGAAATGGAAAGCCAGAGAGAGATGGGAGAGAGAGAGTAATATAGAGAGGGGAGAAAGAGAGAGAGAGAAATATAGAGGGAGAGAGGAGAGAAAAATACAGAGAGGGATAAATACAGAGAGAGAAAGAGAGAAGGAGAGACAGAAATATGGGGGAGAGAAAAAGAGAAATACAGAGAGAGAGAAATACAGAGAGGGAGAAAGAGGAAGGGGGAGAGAAAGAAGTGCAGCAAGACAGAGAAATATAGAAACACAGAGAGAAAGCGATAGAAAGGAGGTGAAAACGAGGAACCCTGTCAAGGTGCCATGTGACTGTCCTCCTGTCCTAATCACAAGCACGCTCCCTGGACCCCCTGAGGAGAAGCCAGTCAGGCAGCAGAGCAGCAGCAGAGCCTCATCCACTCTGGCATGTGACAGCCATTTTGTTGATATCATTACCAGCTCCTCCGGGGTTTATCAGTCACACATAGTCCCACGCACACTGAGTGCTTTCTTTAGCGACAGCTTAAGCTGCTAAAATAGCCTCAGAAGAGTTTTAAAGTGATAACGATTTATTTTATTTTTTTACAGGGGCAGAAAACTTGCTCTGTTACTCATTGTGGCCTGTCTGTAAAAAATAGAGATTAACGGTGAGAGAAAGAGGGGGAGGTGGAGTAGAAGTGTCAACTGAAGGAATATAGTACTGAAGACTAATACAGACCAGATAGCACCTCAGTTCCCTTCTCTTAGTAAACAGACCAATTAGCACCTCAGTGTCCCTTCCCTTCCTTTCGTAAACAGACCAGATAGCACCTCAGTTCCCTTCTCTTAGTAAACAGACCAATTAGCACCTCAGTGTCCCTTCCCTTAGTAAACAGACCAGTTAGCACCTCAGTGTCCCTTCCCTTAGTAAACAGACCAGTTAGCACCTCAGTGTCCCTTCCCTTCCCTTAGTAAACAGACCAGTTAGCACCTCAGTGTCCCTTCCCTTAAATCAAATCAAATTTTATTGGTCACATACACATGGTTAGCAGATGTTAATGCGAGTGTAGCGAAATGCTTGTGCTTCTAGTTCCGACCGTGCAGTAATATCTAACAAGTAATCTAACAATTTCACAACAACTACCTTATACACACACAAGTGTAAAGGAATTCATAAGAATATGTACATATAAATATATGGATGAGCGATGGCCGAACAGCATTGGCAAGATGCAGTAGATGGTATAGAATACAGTATATACATATTTATACGTATGTAAACATCATATAAAGTGGCATTGTTTGAAGTGACTAGTGATACATTTATTACATCCAATGTTTAATTGTTAAAGTGGCTAGAGATTTGAGTCAGTATGTTGGCAGCAGTCACTCAATGTTAGTGGTAGCTGTTTAGCAGTCTGATGGCCTTGAGATAGAAGCTGTTTGTCAATCTCTCGGTCCCTGCTTTGATGCACCTGTACTGACCTCGCCTTCTGGATGATAGCGGTGTGAACAGGCAGTGGCTCGGGTGGTTGTTGTCCTTGATGATCTTTATGGCTTTCCTGTGACATCGGGTGCTGTAGGTGTCCTGGAGGGCAGGTAGTTTGCCCCCAGTGATGCATTGTGCAGACCTCACTACCCTCTGGAGAGCCTTACGGTTGTGGGCTGAGCATTTGCCATACCATGCGGTCATACAGCCCGACAGGATGCTCTCGAATGTGCATCTGTAAAAGTTTGTCAGTGTTTTTGGTGACAAGCCAAATTTCTTCAGCCTCCTGAGGTTGAAGAGGCGCCGTTGCGCCTTCTTCACCACGCTGTCTGTGTGGGTGGACCATTTCAGTTTGTCCGTGATGTGTATCCCGAGGAACATAAAACGTTCCACCTTCTCCACTACTGTCCCGTTGATGTGGATACTACTGTCCCGTCGATGTGGATACTACTGTCCTGTCGATGTGGATAGGGGGGCTGCTCCCTCTGCTGTTTCCTGAAGTCCACGATCATCTCCTTAATAAACAGACCAGTTAGCACTTCAGTGTCCCTTATCTTACTGAACAGTCTGAAAATATCTGTAAAATCTGTAACAATGTAATGTTTTCAAGGACAGTGACTTGTTCTGAAGACACTCTCATTCATTCCAACTCTATTTGAACACCATAAGCACTAATACATTGGCTCAACAGAAGGGAAAAGCAATCTTAGGTGATTTCAGCTACAGCCCCACTGACAATTTCCAATGAGTGATGTGTGTACAAGAGGTGGAACACAGAAGCAGTAACCACATACAGATAATTGAGTGGTAAATAATATATAAGATAACATTTGAGAAACATAGAACACATTCACATTGGGGACACTAATGAACATAATGCAAGTCTGTCACATACAAAAACAGCTCTGTCATGGATGGTTGTGTAAAAGACCCTCAGGGCCAGTTTCCCGGACACAGGTTAAGCCTAGTCCTGGACTAAAATGCATGGTCAATGAATAATCTCCATTGAAATAGCTTTGTAGTATTTTTCCGTACCATATTGTTGCGGCGGAAGAAGGTGTAGACAGCATATAGGTAGTGATCAAACAGCTGGGAAACACAGCGGATGACATGCCAAGGCTATAGGCTTCAGAATGTTCATCATCCGCATGCATTTAACCTGTATGGGAAATATTAGAAAGGTATTCATATTATAATATATGCTATTACATAATATGAGATATTAAATAACAAAATAATTGATATCAGTTAAACAGTTATCAACAGAAAGGTTCAAAAAAGCTCATCTCAAAAACTACTAGCCTGGCATATTAGATACTTGGAAATTCTGTTTGGATCTTTCATATCTAAAAAAGTTGATCCAAAACCCTAGCGTCATCTTTTTGGGGAATTTGAATGGGATAAATTCAAATGTTTGAATGTAACTTTTAAGCAAATATCCTCTGGGAGATTTACAGTACATGACTGATATGAATGTGATCAGGATGCCAAAAAATGGATATGACGTTTGACATCAGCACTGCACCAAATGAAAGCACGTATCTGATGTGATGAAACAACTGATTTACTCTCCATTCACCTCTATAAGATGTCCTGGGATGTAAAGGGTCTCAACTGTTCATCATATCCAACTAAAGCAGACAACATTGTATCTGGGGTAACATTAGATCCCAGGACTCTCATAGTAATGTAATCTAAGATGTTTTAAGTCAATCATAATCGAATAGTGATTTATAATAATATATTTGCCCAGCCAATAGAGCATTTACATGTACTCTGAGCGGACGGAATTTCATTTGAGAAAAGGGTAATAAAATGAATAGCTACAGAGCACATGGCTGTAACAAGGTTACCATTGAACCAGAGCTGATGAAAGAGCCACTTTTTGCGCTGAGACTGGCACTTTCTTACTTTCTCTTTCTGTGAATGCTAGAACCCTGTCATCTAACTTTTCAGAGCACTATTAAAACAGAAATCCAGATGAGTATTTCTTTCACATTAAGTGACTTGGTATACTGTACATGTTCTGTTCGACGTATTATGTTTTAAATCATACATGTACTATTATACATCTGAAATGCAAAAAAAATACAAATAAATGTTAGTTGAATAAAATTAATTTACTACACTATAAGTGAACTGCGCTGGTCATTTAGAATGTTGTTTAGAAACGTAATTCAATTCAAATCAGTTAAAAACACGAGTGAAAAACAGAGATTTCTTCACAAACTCGGAGCCTTAACTACCTCACTTATCATAATGACATTTCTTCCTCTCCAATTAAATCAAATCATAGACGAGTTGCGATTTGAGCAGGAAGCAAAATTGACGTTGAGGACCGACACCTCGCAATTGACGTCAAACAGACATTTACATTCCACTTAAGAAATGAAAGGTCACGGGGGTCTGGTGTGGATAACGACAGGCTAATGATGGCAGGTACAGGCCAGTCACACTGCCAGGTAGCCTTGGGAATAGGGTCCTGGTTCCTCACATTCTTAAATGAGCGATGAGCTTGTTAATTGGTGCCGTTATCGAGGTCTCTTGCGGGAGAGGGGTCACCACGGTCATCACTTAGTGTCTTGGATGTTTCTGGGAGGTGAGAGGAGAGGAACAGAGGAGAGGAGATGATTACTCACCAACCAGGCGAATCACGTTGAGGGTTGTGTTGGTCAGGATGGGAGCATTGGAGCCCTTGTTAAGGCTGTAGTCTGACTACTTCCTGCTTCGCAGCGTCTCCCTTGACGGGCTGATTAGAGAGAGAGGTGAGATGCTGATTAGAGAGAAAGGAGAGGTGTGAGGGCGGGACAACAAGACAGTGGTTCACGTTCATAACCCTGAGGTGCGGTGGTTGAGCCCAGACATAGTCAGTGGTTCATGTTCATAACCCTGAAGTGCGGTGGTTGAGCCCAGACATAGTCAGTGGTTCATGTTCATAACCCTGAAGTGCGGTGGTTGAGCCCAGACATAGTCAGTGGTTCATGTTCATAACCCTGAAGTGCGGTGGTTGAGCCCAGACATAGTCAGTGGTTCATGTTCATAACCCTGAAGTGCGGTGGTTGAGCCCAGACATAGTCAGTGGTTCATGTTCATATCCCTGAAGTGCGGTGGTTGAGCCCAGACATAGACAGTGGTTCATGTTGATAACCCTGAAGTGCGGTGGTTGAGCCCAGACATAGACAGTGGTTCATGTTGATAACCCTGAAGTGCGGTGGTTGAGCCCAGACATAGTCAGTGGTTCATGTTCATAACCCTGAAGTGCGGTGGTTGAGCCCAGACATAGACAGTGGTTCATGTTGATAACCCTGAAGTGCGGTGGTTGAGCCCAGACATAGACAGTGGTTCATGTTGATAACCCTGAAGTGCGGTGGTTGAGCCCAGACATAGACAGTGGTTCATGTTGATAACCCTGAAGTGCGGTGGTTGAGCCCAGACACAGACAGTGGTTCATGTTGATAACCCTGAAGTGCGGTGGTTGAGCCCAGACATAGACAGTGGTTCATGTTGATAACCCTGAAGTGCGGTGGTTGAGCCCAGACATAGTCAGTGGTTCATGTTCATAACCCTGAAGTGCGGTGGTTGAGCCCAGACATAGTCAGTGGTTCATGTTCATAACCCTGAAGTGCGGTGGTTGAGCCCAGACATAGTCAGTGGTTCATGTTCATAACCCTGAAGTGCGGTGGTTGAGCCCAGACATAGACAGTGGTTCATGTTGATAACCCTGAAGTGCGGTGGTTGAGCCCAGACATAGACAGTGGTTCAGGTTCATAACCCTGAGGCTCAGTGGTTGAGCCAAGACACAGACAGTGGTTCATAACCCTGAGGCTCAGTGGTTGAGCCTAGACATAGACAGTGGTTCATGTTCATAACCCTGAGGCTCAGTGGTTGAGCCAAGACACAGACAGTGGTTCATAACCCTGAGGCTTGGTGGTTGAGCCCAGACACAGACAGTGGTTCATGTTCATAACCCTGAGGCTTTCTGGTTGAGCCTAGACAGACAGCGGTTCATGTTTATAACCCTGAGGCTTGCTGGTTGAGCCTAGACAGACAGTGGTTCATGTTTATAACCCTGAGGCTTGGTGGTTGAGCCTAGACAGACAGTGGTTCATGTTTATAACCCCGAGACTCAGTGGTTGAGCCCAGACAGACAGCGGTTCATGTTCATAACCATGAGGCTCGGTGTTTGAGCCAAGACACAGACAGCGGTTCATGTTCATAACCATGAGGCTCGGTGTTTGAGCCAAGACACAGACAGCGGTTCATGTTCATAACCCTGAGGCTCGGTGTTTGAGCCAAGACACAGACAGTGGTTCATGTTCATAACCATAAGGCTCGGTGTTTGAGCCAAGACACAGACAGTGGTTCATAACCCCGAGGCTTGGTGGTTTAGTCCAGACGGATAGTGGTTCATGTTCATAACCCTGAGGCTCAGTGGTTGAACCCAGACACAGACAGTGGTTCATGTTTATAACCCTGAGGCTTGGTGGTTGAGCCTAGACAGACAGTGGTTCAGGTTCATAACCCTGAGGCTTGCTGGTTGAGCCCAGACATAGACAGTGGTTCATGTTCATAACCCTAAGGCTTGGTGGTTGAGTCCAGACGGATAGTGGTTCAGGTTCATAACCCTGAGGCTTGGTGGTTGAGCCCAGACAGACAGCGGTTCAGGTTCATCACCCTGAGGCTTGGTGGTTGAGCCAAGACAGACAGTGGTTCATAACCCAAATGCTTGGTGGTTGAGCCTAGACAGACAGCGGTTCAGGTTCATAACCCTGAGGCTTGCTGGTTGAGCCCAGACATAGACAGTGGTTCATGTTCATAACCCTAAGGCTTGGTGGTTGAGTCCAGACGGATAGTGGTTCAGGTTCATAACCCTGAGGCTTGGTGGTTGAGCCCAGACAGACAGCGGTTCAGGTTCATAACCCTGAGGCTTGCTGGTTGAGCCCAGATTTAGACAGCGGTTCAGGTTCATAACCCTGAGGCTCGGTAGTTGAGCCCAGACATAGACAGCGGTTCAGGTTCATAACCCTGAGGCTCGGTGGATGAGCCCAGAAATTCATTCATAAAATCTCCTAAATCTATCAATTAAGAGGCATGACACAAGTCAGCCCCCTGACAGAACCAGCCCCCTGACTAATGATGAAACTGCATCTACCACCATTCATTAGTACATCTCTAATTGCTGGACATGGACGTGACCTTCCAGCAGCCCTTCAATTAGCCAGTGATTCCTCCTGATAGATTGGGAAATGAGCGTGTTAGAGGCTTAGATCAGTACAAAACACTGGAGAGAACCCAGACCCTGCAGGCACCGTGTTGACCTGCATGTAGTGAACCCAAGGCTTTCGCCACACAACATGCATGGAAATCAATAACTCTGTGTAATGTTTATGTACATCATCAATTCAGTAATTCCTACATCTGTTCTTAATGAAGAGCTTTTGAATAGAGCTTTTTTGTGTTTTTTTCCCCCCGCTGCACATCTGCCACTCTCACACAATTAGCTGCCATATTGTAGCACGTAGTCACATACAGTGGTCAGCCACCAATTGTGCAAGTTCTCCCACTTAAAAAGATGAGAGGCCTGTAATTTTCATCATAGGTACACTTCAACTATGACAGACAAAATGAGAAAAAAAATCCAGAAAATCACATTGTAGGATTTTTAATTTATTTATTTGCAAATGATGGTGGAAAATAAGTATTTGGTCAATAACAAAAGTTTATCTCAATACTTTGTTATATACCCTTTGTTGGCAATGACAGAGGTCAAACGTTTTCTGTAAGTCTTCACAAGGTTTTCACACACTGTTGCTGGTATTTTGGCCCATTCCTCCATGCAGATCTCCTCTAGAGCAGTGATGTTTTGGGGCTGTTGCTGGGCAACACGGACTTTCAACTCCCTCCAAAGATTTTCTATGGGGTTGAGATCTGGAGACTGGCTAGTACACTCCAGGTCCTTGAAATGCTTCTTACGAAGCCACTCCTTCGTTGCCCGGGCGGTGTGTTTGGGATCATTGTCATGCTGAAAGACCCAGCCACATTTAATCTTCAATGCCCTTGCTGATGGAAGGAGGTTTTCACTCAAAATCTCACGATACATGGCCCCATTCATTCTTTCCTTTACACGGATCAGTCGTCCTGGTCCCTTTGCAGAAAAACAGCCCCAAAGCATGATGTTTCCACCACCATGCTTCACATTAGGTATGGTGTTCTTTGGATGCAACTCAGCATTCTTTGTCCTCCAAACACGACGAGTTGAGTTTTTACTAAAAAGTTCTATTTTGGTTTCATCTGACCATATGACATTCTCCCAATCTTCTTCTGGATCATCCAAATGCTCTCTAGCAAACTTCAGACGGGCCTGGACATGTACTGGCTTAAGCAGGGGGACACGTCTGGCACTGCAGGATTTGAGTCCCTGGCGGCGTAGTGTGTTACTGATGGTAGGCTTTGTAACTTTGGTTCCAGCTCTCTGCAGGTCATTCACTAGGTCCCCCCGTGTGGTTCTGGGATTTTTGCTCACCGTTCTTGTGATCATTTTGACCCCACGGGGTGAGATCTTGCATGGAGCCCCAGATCGAGGGAGATTATCAGTGGTCTTGTATGTCTTCCATTTCCTAATAATTGCTCCCACAGTTGATTTCTTCAAACCAAGCTGTCTTCCCAGCCTGGTGGTTCTCATTTTGTCTGTCATAGTTGAAGTGTACCTATGATGAAAATTACAGGCCTCTCTCATCTTTTTAAGTGGGAGAACATGCAAATATGTGGCTGACTAAATATTTTTTTGCCCCACTGTACATAGTCTACCCACTGATTTAAGCAGAATCTCCCCTCCTCTCGGTTAACAAGAGAACAATGGAAGTGTGTGTGTGTGTGTGTGTGTGTGTGTGTGTGTGTGTGTGTGTGTGTGTGTGTGTGTGTGTGTGTGTGTGTGTGTGTGTGTGTGTGTGTGTGTGTGTGTGTGTGTGTGTGTGTGTGTAGTCAAGAAATGTAGTGGGAGGAAATGTATTTCAATGATTTGTTAAAAACTGGCTTCATTGAAAGCTTAATGAAATACTGTAGAAGATGAAGATTTGAGAACATTTTCACATGGGGATAAAAAGCCTCTAAGTGTGGTAATTCATCCTCTTTTCTGCACCAGAGGGCTAATGATTGTGTTCATCAAACATGTGATTTGAGTGCTATGAAGTAAGGGGAGGGTAAAAGAAAATGTTTCATTATGTAGACAAAGAACTTGATGAAATTGTGCCGACTTCGATGGGTTATGTGGGGGTGAGACAAACATATATTTGAGACACCTATTCTAAATATATAGCCAATACATGCATTTAAATGGCCTTTTCTACCACGATATACACTGGTCCTTTTTCCAGAATGACCACCAGATATATCCTGGCATTATGTTGCTGAGCCACGAAGAGAAAGACCACCAGATATACCCTGGAATTATGTTGCTGAGCCATGAAGAGAAAGACCACCAGATATACCCTGGAATTATGTTGCTGAGCCATGAAGAGAAAGACCACCAGATATATCCTGGAATTATGTTGCTGAGCCATGAAGAGAACGACCACCAGATATACCCTGGAATTATGTTGCTGAGCCATGAAGAGAAAGACCACCAGATATACCCTGGAATTATGTTGCTGAACCATGAAGAGAAAGACCACCAGATATACCCTGGCATTATGTTGTTGAGCCATGAAGAGAAAGACCACCAGATATACCCTGGAATTATGTGGCTGGGCCATGAAGAGAAAATGAAATTCTTTTTGGTCCATTGTGTATTTCCGTTTGCTACATTTTCAGATAAAGCCTGGAATAAAAGAAAAGGGGATACCTATAATTAAATCATACAAATATTTAGCTCCCATATAGCAAAAGGCACAAATGTATATAGATTGTGCGTAAGCCTGTTTTACACTTGAATCTTCTCTTTGTGCCAGACTGGGTTCAAATGCCTTCCATTTCATTTTTCTGGATTTATTTATCTGTATATATACAGTATATATTTATTTTTTTGTATTCTTTTTACTGTTGATTTCTTTGTCACTTTATGTGCCCAGAACACCGGAAGAACTATCACGGAATTGTTGTAATGTTTGTTTATGTGTCAGTTAATCCCATAAGGGACGGGTTGCCAACTGCCGATTTGACACGGAAATAAAAGGTCATTCATTCATGCATCTGTTTCAACACTACACTGAGAACAAAATAATGACAATTCTTTCAAAATGATATATATAATGCATGTATCTTTCCACTTATAGAGATGTACATCACACATGAACTACTAGCATAGCTCGTGAGAACTTGACCAGTGAGCTCCCGGGATATGACATCACGTTGTGCCCTTTGACCTGACCTCTTGAGAGGGATGTCTCCGGTCTGCTCGTCCTGCTTGAGTTCATCGGGGACGCCACTGTCACTGTCATAGTCCTGGTAGACACTCTTCTCCAGCTTATCTGACTCACACTGCAGAGAGGGAATAACACAGTAACAATATCATTCAAATATAGACATTTAGAAAAGGTTTATATACAGTACCAGTTAAAAGTTTGGACACACCTACTCATTCAAGGGTTTTTCTTTATTTTTACTATTTTCTACATTGTAGAATAATAGTGAAGACATCAAAACTATGAAAAAAAACATATGGAATCATGTAGTAACCAATAAAGTTAAACAAATCAAAATATATTTTATATTTTAGATGCTTCAAAGTAGCCACCCTTTGCCTTGATGACAGCTTTGCACATTCTTGGCATTCTCTCAAACAGCTTCACGAGGTAGTCACCTGGAATGCAATTCAATTAACAGACGTGCCTTGTTAAAAGTAAATTTGTGGAATTTCTTTCCTTCTTAATGTGTTTGAGCCAATCAGTTGTGTTGTGACAAGGTGGGGGGGTATACAGAATATAGCCCTATTTGGTAAAAGATCAAGTCGATATTATGGCAAGAACAGCTCACATAAGCAAAGAGAAACAACAGTCCATCATTACTTTAAGACATGAAGGTTAGTCAATACGGAAAATATCAAGAACCTTTAACGTTTCTTCAAGTGCAGTCACAAAAACCATCAAGCGCTATGATGAAACTGTCTCTAATGAGGACTGCCACAGGAAAGGAAGACCCAGAGTTACTTCTCTGCTGCAGAGGATAAGTTCATTAGAGTTACCAGCCTCAGAATGCAGCCCAAATAAATGTTTCAGAGTTCAAGTAACGGACACATCTCAACATCAACTTTTCAGAGGAGAATGCATGAATCAGGCCTTGAAGGTCGAATTGCTGCAAATAAACCACTACTAAAGGACACCAATAAGAAGAGACTTCCTTAGGCTAAGAAACATGTGTCTTTGTGAGACGCAGAGTAGGTGAACGGATGATCTCCGCATCACAAGTGTGGTTCCCACCGTGAAGCACGGAGGAGGAGGTGTGATGTTGCTATGCTGGTGACACTGTCTGTGATTCATTTAGAATTCAAGGCACACTTAATCAGCATGGCAACCACAGCATTCTGCAGCGATGCGTCATCCCATCTGGTTTGCGCTTAATGGGACTATAATTTGTTTTTCAAGACAATGATCCAAAACACACCTCTAGGCTGTGTAAGGGCTATTTGACCAAGAAGGAGAGTGATGGAGTGCTGCATCAGATGAACTGGCCTCTACAATCACCCGACCTCAACCCAATTGAGATGGTTTGGGATGAGTTGGGTGAAGGAAATGCAGCCAAGAAATGCTCAGCATATGTGGGAACTCCTTCAAGACTGTTGGAAAAGCATTCCTCATGAAGCTGGTGGAGAGAATGCCAAGAGTGTGCAAAGCTGTCATCAAGGCAAAGGGTGGCTACTTTGAAGAAACTCAAATATAAAATATATTTGGATTTGTTTTAACACTTTTTTGGTTACTACATGATTCCATATGTGTAATTTCATAGTGTTGATGTATTGACTATTATTATACAATGTAGAAAATAGTAAAAATAAAGAAAAAACCTTGAATGACTAGGTGTGTCCAAACTTTTGACTGGTACTGTATATTAACAACATGATAATTTAGATGCTTTAATCACTGTCGTAGTCCTGGTGCACACTCTTGACTAACTTATCTGACTCATACTGCAGAGGGGGAAAATAATCATATGGTCATTCAGAGAAAGAGATATAATTGCTGATGATTTAGAAGCTTTTATCACATTTTTACATTTTAGTCATCTAGCAGACACACTTTTCCAGAGCCACTAACAGTTTATGTGTTTATCTTAAGATAGCTAGGTGAGACAACCACCCCCTACAATACTCCACCAGGAACAATACCACATACAATACTCTACCAGAAACAATACCACCTACAATACTGTACCAGGAACAAAAACACCTACGATACTCTACCAGGAACAAAAACACCTACGATACTCTACCAGGAACAATACCACCTACGATACTCTCCCAGGAACAAAAACAAATACGATACTCTACCAGGAACAATACCACCTACGATACTCTCCCAGGAACAAAAACACCCCGGAACAATACCACCTACGATACTCTACCAGGAACAATGCCACCTACAATACTCTCCCAGGAACAATACCACCTACAATACTCTACCAGGAACAATACCACCTACGATACTCTCCCAGGAACAAAAACACCCCGGAACAATACCACCTACGATACTCTACCAGGAACAATACCCCCTACGATACTCTCCCAGGAACAAAAACACCCCGGAACAATACCACCTACGATACTCTACCAGGAACAATACCACCTACAATACTCTCCCAGGAACAAAAACAAATACGATACTCTACCAGGAACAATACCACCTACGATACTCTCCCAGGAACAAAAACACCCCGGAACAATACCACCTACGATACTCTACCAGGAACAATACCACCTACAATACTCTCCCAGGAACAAAAACACCCAGGAACAATACCACCTACGATACTCTACCAGGAACAAAACCACCTATAATACTCTACCAGGAACAATTTAAGCTGTTTAAAGGGAACTTAACTGAACTGCAGATTGTGTATGCTCACTTTCTCATTTTGATCGAAATCTAGCAACACAATGCCTTCGACTGAGCTTTAGCAGTTCATATTGAATACAAGCTTGAGGTTATGAAAATGTGTTAACAAGAAAGGAACCATTTTGGATTTGACTAATCCCCTTTGATAATACAATATTAATTTTCAAGATACATTGGTGTATTAATTAAAATGAAGACAAAAACAAACAACGGGTTGATTGTTACGGCAGAACAAAAACAAACTGATAATGAAATCTGAACAAATAATAGCCTTTGTCACACCCTGACCATAGTTTGCTTTGTATGTTTCTATGTTTTGTTTGGTCAGGGTGTGATCTGAGTGGGCATTCTATGTTGGTCGTCTAGTTTGTCTGTTTCTATGTTTGGGCCTGATATGGTTCTCAATCAGAGGCATGTGTTAGTCATTTGTCTCTGATTGGGAACCATATTTAGGTAGCCTGTTTTGTGTGGGGTTTTGTGGGTGGTTGTTTCCTGTCTTTGTGTTTGTTGTACCAGATAGGGCTGTTTCGGTTTTGCCACATTTATTGTTTTGTATTATGTTCATGTTGAGTTTTTCTATTAAAAAACATGAACTATAACCACGCTGCATTTTGGTCCGCCTCTCCTTCCCAGGAAGAAAGCCGTTACAGCCTTATACAGCTTACACTGGCATTGAAATGTAACAAGTCCAGTCCACATGTATGCAAGCACATCTCCATAAAAGTTTGTCACTCCATAAAAGCGAGCCTATTATTTCATTAATATCAGTGTGCTACCACTCAGAGCTATCCAAAAGACCACAAGCCACGCCCATTTAACTGTAGTCTTTTCATTACAGTAGCGGCTCATATTGAATATAATGAAATGTCAAGTGCATCAAAGTGTTAAGCACCACTGCAGCGGGTGTAAACTCCATACCGACACGGTCCCCTCCATTAAACTCTGTTACGACCTCTGACGTGACTGTTAGGGCGACTATAAACCACTTAATGTCTCCAAATGATAATGTCCGACTTTAATCGCTGCTCCTATTTATTTCCTCACTTGAAATGACTCAGTGTGGCGGACGGTGATGACACGTGCTACCGGGGGAACTAATGGGATTCATGTTAATACTCTGTGAGATCTGATGGAATGGCAGCCGGCGTTGTGAAGAAGGATCAGTGGATAGTGATACAACGTTCTGGTGGGGAGATGCAACAGAACTCTAGAAAGCATGTAATGGACTAGCGTAATGGACAATGTGTGTGGCAGACAGGGAGTTGTGGAATATGTCACCTTCTGATTGAAATAACCTTAACTCACCCTTATCAACAAAGTTGCTGGTGCTTACATACTGCTTCGTTCTGCTTCATTCTCCTTGACAAACAGCAAACACAACATACCAGCTACAGGACTAGCATCTAGAAACATGTGATACATCTGGAACTAGGATGAGGCACTGGGGTGGTTCGACATTGCAGACTGATCTACAAATGACCTTGCGTCATAAATAACTACTCATTATTATTTGTAGATTAGTCAGTCATTCACAATTTACCCTCAATGCATTACGGATTTGATCCTCTCAAACATGGCCACTGCTTACCCCATTTGAGGCCAGCATGTCCTCAGTCTCCTCATCCTTGTTGTCGATGTGCCTCTCAAAGGGGTTCCCCTCCTGGCTGAAGAAACTTCCTGGTCCTGGCTAGACAACACCTGTCTACTGGGAGACACTGAGGGGGACCGGCACTGACCCATGAACTTAAACTCCTGCAGGGAGAGAGAGCAGAGGGAGAGATACACTCAGGGATGCATCCCAAATGGCATCTTAGGTTACTATATGTATAAAAAAAAAAACAGTTGTGCACTATATAGGAAATAGGGTCCCATTTGGGACGCAGGCCTTAGATTGAGGGCCGTCCCCACCAAGGAAGATAACTATAACAATAAAACCAATTAAATCTTTCTAATTCAAGTGAACAGGAGCGTTCACACCACAACGATAACTACAGAAACAGCGGAAAACGATAACAAGAGCTATCGTTTAGATCACTTTCAGAGCGATTTTCTGCCTGGCCCGCCGATGATAAAACATTGACAACCAATCAAAAGTGCCTTCTATTGAAGCGTTCTTGGTTCTAGGTGTGCAAGGCTGCTCGGAGAGGAGAGAAGGCAGAACGCAAGGTAAGCTTACCTGAATAACTAGGCATGTGTGAGCATATTGGTTGCCACATTAATTATAGGAAGACTTCGGAGAATGATGATCCACGACAACCATCGCATGAGAAGGCCATATTTTCCGCATTTTATTTCCTACTAACAGCCTATCAGGGGACTGATTCCAGCTTGCTTTTGCTTGCCGGATTTAACATAGCAGAGTTTAAAAGGAGAGTGAGAGTAGCCTGCTAATGTACCTTTCTGGACCTTGTAAACCCTAACTGATCCAAATGGTTGCATGATCAGACCAGGCTGTATGCAGTTATGTTGGCATGAAGCATTCAAAACAGGACGTACGAGTGGTTATTCAAATCAGCCTACATCACAGCAGCTTTCAGCCCTGGACAATAAATGTGTATTGACTTGATAACTATAATACATTCCTCATTACACTGTGTTGTTGTGGCCTTGGTAGAATGTTTTAGTCTAAAGCCTTAGGCCTAATCGATAGTGGAGCTTTCTGTGTTCGGAACTGCAGAGCGCAGCCTGGAGGAACGAACAGATCTGCAATTTCATAATCTGTTCACTTTTTTTTATTGCACTTTGACAGGTAAATATTTATAGCCTTAAAATCTAGCTAATGTATGGCCTAATATCCAGCTAACATTTCGATTCTTACTTCAGCTACACATCTCTAGCCTCTCTTGCAACTGTTTCCGTGCTACGCAAGCCTCTCCGCTAACCCTCTTCTTGTGAAATCACAGGAAAAGCTATGGGCTACAAAAGCTACAGGACATTTTGATCATTTTTTTACTTTAGTTCACTTAGTAAATATTTTATTTTCTCCATTTCTTGAACTGCATTGTTGGTTAAGGGCTCGTAAGTAAGCACTTCACTGTAAGGTCTACCTACACCTGTTGTATTCGGCGCACGTGACAAAATACAATTTGATTTACAGTATTTTTTAAATTGTTTTCATGGAGAAAAGCTAAGTTTTCTCTTGCTAATTGCTAAATGTAAAATAAGCCTAGGCCAAATGAACTGTTGCACAGGACAGACATATGAGCACAGCGAAAAAGAAGATCCAAATGAATTAACAATCAATAGAAAAATGGAACTCACTTGCAAACCACTTGATCAACAAGACAAGCCATCACACGACTTAAAGGATGTGCAGGCTAAACAGCGTTTATTGTTGAATAGCTACATTTAAATAGGAGTTTCTATATTATTTTCATTACATGTACAGTGCCATCAGAAGTACAGAGGCATCAGAAAGTAGTCATGCATCTTCAATTATTCCACATTATTGTGTCAGATCCTGAATTCAAAATGGGTTCAATATTTTTTCTCTAAACCCTCTTCACACAATAGCCCATAATGACAAAGTGAAAACATGTTTATCTATATTTTTGCAAATTTATTGACAATGAAATACAGAAATAATTAATTAATTATTATTCACACCCCTGAGTCAGTAAATGCTAGAATCACCTTTGGCAGGGATTACAGCTGTGAGTCATTCTGGGTAAGTCTCTAAAAGCTTTGCACAACTTAATTGTACAATATTGGCACATATTTATTTTAAAAATTATTCAAGCTCTGTCAAGTTGGTTGTTGATCATTGCTAGTCAGCCATTTTCAAGTCTTGCTATAGATTTTCAAGACGATTTAAGTCAAAACTGTAACTAGGCCATTCAAGATCATTCAATCTCGTCTTGGTAAGCAACTCCAGTGTATATTTGGCCTTATGTTTTAGGTCATTGGCCAGGCTACATGGCGGCGTAGGAGATGGTCGCCTCGCTTCGCGTTCCTAAGAAACTATGCAGTATTTTGTTTTTTTTATGTATTATTTCTTACACTGTTACCCCAGGAAATCTTAAGTCTTACTACCTACAGCAGGGAAGAAATATAGGATAATAAAAGCAGCGTCAACTTACCAACATTAAAAGCAGGAATACAACTTTCCCGAAGCGGATCCTCTGTTTGGACCACCACCCAGTATAATATATATCGGATCCCAGTATAATATATAATACTTGCCAATGTCTAGTCTCTTGACAAGGTAGACGAAATTCGAGCAAGGGTTGCCTTCCACAGAGACATCAGAGATTGTAACATTCTCCGTTTCACGGAAACATGGCTCACTCGTGATACGTTATCAGAGTCGGTACAGCCACCTGGTTTATTCACGCATCGCGCTGACAGAAACAAACATCTTTCTGGTAAGAAGAAGAGTGGGGGTGTATACCTTATGATTAACGAGTCATGGTGTGAGCATAACAACATACAGGAACTCAAGTCCTTTTGTTCACCTGACCTAGAATTCCTTACAAACAAATGCCAACAGCATTATCTACCAAGAGAATTCTCTTCGATTATAGTCACAGCCGTGTATATCCCCCCCAAGCAGACACCTCGACGGCCCTG
The DNA here is from genome assembly GCF_045791955.1 of Oncorhynchus clarkii lewisi. Lineage (NCBI taxonomy): Eukaryota > Metazoa > Chordata > Actinopteri > Salmoniformes > Salmonidae > Oncorhynchus > Oncorhynchus clarkii. Next base: position 58,633,179 of record NC_092164.1, read on the forward strand.
AAAGAACTTCAACGGACTCTATGCAAACTGGAAACCACATATCCTGAGGCTGCAATTATTATAGCTGGGGATTTTAACAAAGCTAATTTGAAAACAAGGCTCCCTAAATTTTATCAGCATATCGAAAGCATGACCAGGGTTGGCAGCATTCTGGAACTTCTGTGATGCATACAAAGCCCTCCCTCGCCCTCCTTTCGGCAAATCTGATCACGACTCCAATTTGTGGCCCCCAGCCTATTTACAGAAACTGAAACAGGAAACACCCGTGCTCAGGACTGTTCAACGCTGGACCGACCAATCTGATTCCATGCATCAAGATTGCTTCGATCTGAGGTAAATGACTATCGCCCAGTAAGCACTCACTTCCGTCATCATGAAGTGTTTTGAGAGACTAGTCAAGGATCATATCACCTCCACCCTATCTTCCAATTAGCTTACCGCCCCAATAGGTCCACAGACGACGCAATAGCAATCCCACTGCACACTGCCCTAAGTCATCTGGACAGGAGGAATACCTATGTAAGAATGCTGTTCATCGATTACAGATCAGCATTCAACGCCATAGTACCCTTCAAACTCGTCGTTAAGCTCGGGATCCTGGGTCTCGACCCCGCCCTGTGCAACTGGGTGATAGACTTTCTGACGGGCCGCCCCCAGGTGTTGAGGGTAGGAAACAACATCGCCACCCCGATCCTCAACACTGGGGCCCCACAAGGGTGCATTCTCAGCCCTCTCCTGTACTCTCTGTTCACCCATGACTGCGTGGCCATGCACGCATCCAACTCACAAGTCTACAGACGACACTACAGTGGTAGGCTTGATTACCAACAACGACGAGACGGCCTACAGGGAGGAGGTGAGGGCCCTCGGAGTGTTGTGTCAGGAAAATAACCTCACACTCAACGTCAACAAAACAAAGGAGACTTCAGGAAACAGCAGAGGGAGCAGCCCCCTATCCACATCGATGGGACAGTAGTGGAGAGGGTAGTAAGTTTTAAGTTCCACGGCGTACACATCACGGACAAACTGAAATGGTCCACCCACACAGAGTGCGTGGTGAAGAAAGCACAACAGCGCCTCTTCAACCTCAGGAGGCTGAAGAAATTTGGCTTGTCACCAAAAACACTCAAACTTTTACAGATGCACAATCGAGAGCATCCTGTCGGGTTGTATGACCGCCTGGTATGGCAACTGCTCCGCCCACAACCGTAAGGCTCTCCAGAGGGTAGTGAGGTCTGCACTACGCAGCACTGGGGGCAAACTACCTGCCCTCCAGGACTCCTACACCATCCGATGTCACAGGATGGCCAAAAGGATCATCAAGGACAACAACCACCCGAGCCACTGCTTGATCACCCCTCTATCATTTAGAAGGCGAAGTCAGTACAGGTGCATCAAAGCTGGGACCGAGAGACTGAAAAACAGCTTCTATCTCAAGTCCATCAGACTGTTAAACAGCCATCACTAACATGGCTGCTGCCAACATACTGAGTGGCTGCTGCCAACATACTGACTCAAATCTCTAGCCACTTTAATAATTAAACATTGGATGTAATAAATGTATCACTAGTCACTTTAAACAATGCCACTTTATATGATGTTTACATACTCTACATTACTCATCTCATATGTATATACTGTATTCTATACCATCTACTGCATCTTGCCTATGTCGTTCGGCCATCGCTCATCCATATATTTACATGTACATATTCTTATTAATTCCGTTACACTTGTGTGTGTATAAGGTAGTTGTTGTGAAATTGTTAGATTACTCGTTAGATACTACTGCACAGTCAGAACTAGAAGCACAAGCATTTCGCTACACTCGCATTAACATATGCTAACCATGTGTATGTGACCGATAGAATTTGATTTGCTGAAAGGTGAATTTGTCCCCCAGTTTCTGTTGGAAAGCAGACTGAACCAGGTTTTCCTCTAGGATTTTGCCTGTGCTTAGCTATATTCTGTTTATTTTTAATCCTAAAAAAAACTTCCTAGTTCTTGCCGATGACAAGCATACCCATAACATGATGCAGCCACCACCATGCTTGAAAATATGAAGAGTGGTACATAGTGATGTGTTGTGTTGGATTTGACCCAAACATTATACTTTGTATTCAGGACATAATTTATTTTCCACATTTTTTTACTTTAGCGCCTTACTGCAAACAGGATGCATATTTTGGAATAATTGTATTCTGTAAAGGCTTCCTTCTTTTCACTTTGTCAATTAGGTAGTATTGTGGAGTAACTACAATGTTGTTGATCCATCCTCAGTTTTCTCTTATCACAACCATTAAACTCTGTAAGTGTTTTAAAATCACCATTTGCCTGATGAAATCCCTGAGCGGTTTCCTTCCTCTACGGCAACTGAATTAGGAAGGACGCAGGTATCTTTGTAGTGAGTGGGTTATTGATACACCATCTGAAGTGTTATGAATAACTTCACCATGCTCAAAGCGATATTCAATAGGTGCAACAAAAAAAAAAGGCAAAAAAAAGGCCATGGTGGCAAAGTAAATACAATATAGCAAGTAAAACACTGGAATGGTAGATTTGAGGTGGAAGAATGTGCAAAGTAGAAATAAAAATAAAGGGGTGCAAAGGAGCAAAATAAATAAATAAATACAGTAGGGAAAGAGGTAGTTGTTTGGGCTAAATTATAGGTGGGCTATGTGAGTAATCTGTGAGCTGCTCTGACAGTTGGTGCTTAAAGCTAGTCAGGGAGATAAGTGTTTCCAGTTTCAGAGATTTTTGTAGTTCGTTCCAGTCATTGGCAGCAGAGAACTGGAAGGAGAGGCGGCCAAATAAATAATTGGTTTTGGGGGTGACCAGTTGTGGTTGAAATTCACTGCTCGACTGAGTGACCTTACAGATAATTGTATGTGTAGGGTACAGCGATGAGGTAGTCATTCAAAAATCATGTTAAACACTATTATTGCACACAGAGTGAGTTCATGCAACTTATTATGTTAACTTATTTAGGCTTGACATAACAAAGGGGTTGAATACTTAGACTCAAGACATTTCAGCTTTTCCTTTTTAATTAATATGTAAAAAAAAATAATCTAAAAACATAATACCACTTTGACATTATGGCATATTGTGTGTAGGCCGGTGACACAACATCTCAATTTAATCAATTTTAAATTCAAGCTGTAATACAACAAAATGTGGAAAAAGTCAAGGGGTGTGAATACTTTCTGAAAGCACTGTATTATTTGCAGTTGTTACTATGACAACGAACACACCCTGAAGCACCGAATGGTCTGTGTTACCACATTATTAATAGGCCTACAGTGTGAAGTAGGATGCGTTGATTAGTTGATTGACAGGTGTACTGCAGAACGATAAACAGTCCGCTGGTGTGGATGCTCGCCAAAGTTTATAGTTACGTATTATTTATGGTTCATGTTATAGTTATACTCCTTGGTGTGGCTTTACGACATAGCATTCATTGATGAAATCAAAAGAAAAAAGACATCAAAGGAACACTAGGTATACTTCAAATGGGACAGGCTAATGAAAAAATGTGCTCAACTCCACCTCATACAAACTTAAAATTGGGTGCTGGATCCTCATATATAATCCAAAGAACAGAAATAAGACTGCACTACGGTAAATAAACTGAAATTGACATTTTTATTGCCGCACAAACGTTTTGGGGTATGAGCCCTTCTTCAGCTTGCAAGGCAATGGCAGTCAATGTCACGGCAACAAGACCTCACAGGTGGGCATCATTATAAATTCCCAGTCAGTATTGAGATCGCAGCAGAAAAAGCTGCGGGGGAAAAGTGAACTCTAATAAAGACAGACACACAATACAAATACATTATGATGTCATTACCTAAATGTTTGGCCTATATACCTACTACAAAAAATAAAAAATTAAAAATGCCCAAGCGGTCTATCCAATATGTCTCTGGAGAAATAATTTATCCCTCTCATATATGGATATTTTTGATCATGGTGTGAATAGAGCTCTTATGCTCACATATCCTTGTCTTAAGTTCACATTTGGTCTAACCCACATAAAGGAGATATACAACATATTTTGTGATGCATGTTATTCTAGCACCAAACTTTATACTCTTACCCGAATGGGGACGGATCATGGCATAACAGTGGACACAGTTGTGACACGGGAAATTACCATCAGGAATGATCGGGGAGGATTCAAATGCTTTAACAAATCTGGGGTCGCTGTGTAATATGTGCTAATGTCTATTAATCTCTTCCTCGATCAGCCTTGAAATAGGACTGTATGTGGACACCAACGTTGCAGAGGTGGGAGAGGGATTCATTTAACGAGTGTTTTCAATAATGCATTCCACTCCGTTTGTCTTACTCTCTTAAGGCAATTGTCCAATAATTCTTCTTTATACCCTCTTGTTTTGAATCGTTCACATAAATCTTTGGCATGCACCTCAAATGATAAACCAGAGTCACAAATGTGCCTAATGCCAAGGAGTTGGCTATATGGTCAACTACAGGCTGATCCAATCCACAAGTTTGCAATAGAGAAGTAATGGAGGTAAATATGCCTTGGGCAGAGACGATATCGGACTAAAAAAACAAAACCCGAGGCCGAGCGTCACCTTTGCCAGTGGCAGAACAGAGGCATGAACCAGTTGCCTGCCTGTAAATAAGTCACACCACAGAGAATCCCCAGCTAGAACTCTGCCTACCACTTCCTTATTTTGTTTGTTAGATTCCAAGCCATTAATCTTTCATGAGGAGATTATAGCGGGACCCTGGCTTCCCTGAGGGTACCTGGTAGGAGGCTGGCAATATCACTCACTGCATTATTCATATGGTACTTTTGTCCTCAGATGTTGCTTACAGAATGAATGAATCCTAAACCGTACGTGAGCTAATTGGAGCGGCATGGATGTTAAAACAATCCCATAAACCTTCCTGCTAATGCTGCATGATTAAACATGTAGATGACATTATAGAACAAGTTGTCTATACAGATTTTCTCTGTACATAAAAAACAAAAAATGCATTGTTTACAACCTCAATACGCTTGCATATCAAGGATAGAAAGAATCAGGAATACTGTACACAAGCATTGGTTAGGCTACATATTCATACATGCATGTATACACATCAGGGTTGGGTTCAATTCCATTTCAATTCATTTTTTTTCCTCATTTACATTTTTTTCTATTTCCTAAATTGACTGTAATTGAAATGTACTATCGCTGTACCGTTCACACCATCTGTATCCTCTGCATGTGTCAATAAACTTTTATCCGATGTAAAAAACACAATTTAAAATGTTGCTACATAAGACCGAATCAAGGCGGTCGGTCACATATTAGCATTTTTCTAGCATAATGTTCAAAACATCTATAAGTGACTTTGTTGATCTTCAAAATCAATGATAGATACTTTTGGATGATTTGGACATGATGCGCAAAAAATGCTAATATCGGTCCCATATACTTCTTACAGGGTAAGGAAACCAATGTGTCATCTTGTCATTCAGGTGAACTATCCCTAAGCCTCCCTGATGTCTGCTGGTAATGAAGGAAGAAAGCTGCTTTTTTTGGAATTCCGCGATTGAAGGTTTTTATCTTAATGTCAGCCAAGTAAACAGTGTGCATTTTCATACAGGGTTTCAGGAACCAACATCTACACTACCTGTTGAACTACTCTTAGATGGATTTCTATCAGTCCAGATCCCTTTATAGTGTTTTAATATGATAATAAATAATTTAGTCCAGGGGCATTGTACATATACAGTTTTAACTGGAACTCCTGCTGACAACTAGGGCCACTACATTTCATATTCATATGTAAATGCCATGCCTACGATGAGTGACAGATGACACATGATGACTAAATGTCACATCACTTCTCTGAATCCTTCTCCCTGGCTCTGGGGGGGTCTTAACTGTCTTACTCACGTGGAGCTGAGTGATGTTGAAGTCAGAGTTGACAGGACACCAATCCCACGTCTCGTTCTCCAGAAACATCCGCAACTCCTCCAGGTGTGTCCTGGGCGGGTAGAGAGAAAGAGAGGGATGAAGAGAAAACAAAGAACAAAAGAAAGAAAGATGAAAAATAAAGAAAATAAAGAGAAAGAGACAAGAAGAAGAGAGAAGTAGTCAGCGTTTGCCGATTAACGACCTGTTGCCATTTACTTTCTAGCACAAGGGCTCCTGTTTTAGATGAAATGCATGGACTCAAACAGAGCGGGGAAATGCCACAGTGGGCACGGAGGGCAGTTTGTAGAGGGAGAAAGGGCAGTCAATACTCTGCTGTGATCATCGAGGCACCAGACACCCCCCCCCCCAACCTCCCCCTGCTTGTGAGACCCCCCACCTGACGCCTCTCTCTTGGGGGTCAATACCAATTCATCCAAACAAAATGTCAGTGTAAACATCAAACATGACAGAGTCCTGGTCCCACAGCTTACAGGTGTTTGAATACATGGAACAACATATGTAACAACAGCGACCAGTTACAGGGATTATTACGAGGTGTTATGTTAGAAAAACAGTGTGCCAGATAAGTCAGTCATGTAACACCTTTTGTATTCAGAATAGGAGACTTGGTATTCAAGCACACACAGTGGACGGGGAGTGCCGTCAGTGCACAAGACATACCCGATATCTAGAAGCATCTCTTGAATCATTCTAAGTTATTAGGGGACAGAAAAGTAGCCACAATGTCATATCCTCCGCTAAGCCCGGGGGGCTTGAAAAAAAAAACTATGAAAAAAACTATGAAATAACACATATTTCCATATGAATCATATGAATCATATGAATCATGTAGTAACCAAAAAACACTAATGTACTTGTAATGTCCTCTTGCTCAGTTGCGCACCGGGGCCTCCCACTCCTCTTTCTTATCTGGTTAGAGACAGTTTGCTCTGTTATGTTCTGTGAGTGAGTAGTACACAGCGTTGTACGAGATCTTCAGTTTCTTGGCAATTTCTCGCATGGAATAGCCTTCATTTCACAGAACAAGAATAGACTGGCGAGTTTCAGAAGAAAGGTCTTTGTTTCTGGCCATTGTGAGCCTGCAATCGAACCCACAAATGCTGATGCTCCAGATACTCAACAGTCTAAAGAAAGCCAGTTTATTGCTTCTTTAATCAGACAACAGTTTTCAGCTGTGCTAACAGAATTGCAAAAGGGTTTTCTATTGATTAATTAGCCTTTTAAAATGATAGACTTGGATTAGCTAACACAACGTACCATTGGAACACAGGAGTGATGGTTGCTGATAATGGGCCTCTGTACGCCTATGTAGATATTCCATTAAAAATCAGCCGGTTCAAGCTACAATAGTCATTTACAACATTAACAATGTCTAGACTGTATTTCGGATCAATTTGATGTTATTTTAATGGACAAAAAAAATGGCTTTTCTTTAAAAAATAAGAACATTTCTAAGTGACCCCAAACACACACATATATATATATAGGAATGGGCCAAAATACCAGCAACAGTGTGTGAAAACCTTATAAAAGACTTACAGAAAACGTTTGACCTCTGTCATTGCCAACAAAGGGTATATAACAAAGTATTGAGATAAACTTTTGTTATTGACCAAATACTTATTTTCCACCATAATTTGCTAATAAATTCATAAAAAATCCTACAATGTGATTTTCTGGATTTTTTTCCTCATTTTTTCTGTCATAGTTGAAGTGTACCTATGATGAAAATTACAGGCCTCTCTCATCTTTTTAAGTGGGAGAACTTGCACAATTGGTGGCTGACTAAATACTTTTTTGCCCCACTGTTGGGGAGAAAAATAATTATGTAATCAGACCAGTGTTCAAACAGGGAAACATTCATATAACTTTGGCAAACATTCATGTAACTTTGTCAAACATTCGCTAGCTAGGGGCGAGGTGCCTCACCTGTGATAGTTCTTGAAGTAGTTGACACTTTGACGTTTAATGGACTCCTGTAGCAACTTACTGCCACAGAACTCTTCCCCCACTTGCATCAGCCTGAGAGGGGAGGGGGAGGGAAAGAAAGAGAGAGGGTAGAGAGAAAGAGAGAGGGGGGGTAGAGAGAAAGAGAGAGGGGGGTAGAGAGGGAGAGGGAGAGAAAGAGTTCGAGGGGGTAGAGAGGGAGAGAAAGAGAGAGGGGGGAAAAGAGGGATGGTAGAGAGAGAGAGGGAGAGAAAGAGTTCGAGGGGGTAGAGAGGGAGAGAAAGAGAGAGGGGGGAAGAGAAGGATGGTAGAGAGGGAGAGAAAGAGTTAGAGGGGGAAGAGAGGGAGAGAAAGAGAGAGGGGGGAAGAGAGGGAGAAAATAGGTAGAGGGGGAAAGAGATAAAAATGAGAAGCAATACAAAATTAGATGGAAAGAACACAAAAGCGAGGAGGGGAAAGGAAAAGCATATGTCAGCAGCTTCTGAATAGTTCAATGAACCCCATAGAGTTACTTCACAGCCATGTGGCCCAGAGACGGATCCCAGAGGAACCCCTATTCTCTCTCCCCACTGGCCCGTAAGGACACAGCCGACCCAGAAACCCGATTCCTTAATTGACAAGCTTGTAAAGAGCCAAACTACAACTTTGTTCTGTTGGCGGAACAAGCAGATTAATTTATGCCCACGTAACTCCCTCTCCGCTCTGGTTGTGGTTCTTTTAAAACAAGGGGTTTCGCATGGACTAGGGGGCAAGGCGGAGGGTTTAGGCTTTCGGTCCACCTCGTTCAAACCAATCACTGCTAATGAGGATGTGGTCCTAGAAATAGAATTACTAGAACGGGGATCCCCATTCAAGTCAATGTTCCATGATGGGTGGGCCGGCGTTCATATTGAGTGTACCCAATTCTATTTCATTCTATATACCTGCTGATAACATCCAGGACCACAATGATGTCCTCGTATTTGAAGTTGGACATGTCTGTCCCAAGCAGATAAGCTTTCACTTTCAGCTGGACTTCCTGAAGGGAGAAGGGGAGCAGAATACTTGTTAGAGAGAGATATGGGAAGAGGGAGAGAGAGATGAGAGAGGGGGGGAAGAGCGAGACGAGAGATGAATGGAAAAGAGCGAGAGAGATGAGAGATGAATGGAAAAGAGAGAGAATGAGAGAGGGTAGAAATGAAAGAAAGCTTGTGTTCAGACCTGCCAGATTCGAGTGAGGCCATGTTCCAGCTTCTTCTTCACATAACTGTGGTCCACAACCGCGTCTGTGGCACCTGTCTCATCTGGGGTCACAAATCACACACGGATTCATAAATACATCACACTTTAGTACCAGGTCTTATTCTCTCATCTGTTGTTGTGTTATTAATAGTGACTCATGATGTCAGTTGATCGTTCAGATGTTGCTGGAACTGACACTGGAACAGATTGGATTGGATTCGCAGATGGCAAATTAAAATGTAATTGATATACAAAAATAGGGGCAAATGAAAATATGGTGTCCTTACAAAAGGAGAGTTGAAAATAGAAAAGGCATGAAACGAGAAACGAGTGTTTCAACCTCCATCTTAATAGTACCAGTGATACCTCTGCTTCACAACCTCCATCTTAATAGTACCAGTGATACCTCTGCTTCACAACCTCCATCTTAATAGTACCAGTGATACCTCTGCTTCACAACCTCCATCTTAATCGTACCAGTGATACCTCTGCTTCACAACCATCTTAATAGTACCAGTGATACCTCTGCTTCACAACCATCTTAATAGTACCAGTGATACCTCTGCTTCACAACCTCCATCTTAATAACAGAAACATATTCCACCCCCATCCTCGTAGCAGTAACAGTGTCATTCTTAATAACAGAAACATATTCCACCCCCATCCTCATAGCGGTAACAGTGTCATTCTTAATAACAGAAACATATTCCACCCCCATCCTCGTAGCGGTAACAGTGTCATTCTTAATAACAGAAACATATTCCACCCCCATCCTCGTAGCGGTAACAGTGTCATTCTTAATAACAGAAACATATTCCACCCCCATCCTCGTAGCGGTAACAGTGTCATTCTTAATAACAGAAACATATTCCACCCCCATCCTCGTAGCAGTAACAGTGTCATTCTTAATAACAGAAACATATTCCACCCCCATCCTCGTAGCGGTAACAGTGTCATTCTTAATAACAGAAACATATTCCACCCCCATCCTCGTAGCGGTAACAGTGTCAATCTTAATAACAGAAACATATTCCACCCCCATCCTCGTAGCGGTAACAGTGTCATTCTTAATAACAGAAACATATTCCACCCCCATCCTCGTAGCGGTAACAGTGTCATTCTTAATAACATAAACATATTCCACCCCCATCCTCGTAGCGGTAACAGTGTCATTCTTAATAACAGAAACATATTCCACCCCCATCCTCGTAGCGGTAACAGTGTCATTCTTAATAACAGAAACATATTCCACCCCCATCCTCGTAGCGGTAACAGTGTCATTCTTAATAACAGAAACATATTCCACCCCCATCCTCGTAGCGGTAACAGTGTCATTCTTAATAACAGAAACATATTCCACCCCCATCCTCGTAGCGGTAACAGTGTCATTCTTAATAACAGAAACATATTCCACCCCCATCCTCGTAGCGGTAACAGTGTCATCTTTGCTTTCCCACGCCGTCATACTAACAGGAATTTTCCAACCCCATGCAAACAGTAAAGTTGGCATTCAACCACATTAGCCATCATGTTACTGATGAGCCCCACGGCCATACCCTCCTCATTAGCCTCAGTGTTTCCTCTGTAGGTGATGTGATGACAGGAACAGAACAGCGGAGAAAGACAGACGTTACAGCCATTGTCATGTTGTCATTCAGACTTTGACACTAAAGAGGTCACAATGCCTTTCTCTGCCAGCCAGGCAGCCTATCCCCAGGCATCACAACAGAGAGAGAAGAAGGGAAGGACAGAGGAGGGGGGAAACAGACTTAGATCTGAAGACTTGTTGTATATGAGGGAATGTTGCCTGTCCTCTGCAGTCAAGGCTGTGAGTCAGTGGCCGACTGCGTGTAGTAGGTGGCCGACTGCGTGTAGTAGGTGGCCGACTGCGTGTAGTAGGTGGCTGACTGCGTGTAGTAGGTGGCTGACTGTGTTTTGTCTCTCTGCATAGACCCCAATATGCGAGAAAAACAAATTGTTGCAATGCATTTGACAAGACTCCATTGACGTAACACCCTCCATATGAAATGACATACAGTAGACTACAACACATCAACTGTTCTGAGGCACCACAAGAAGCCACACAGTGAGGAAACTAGATGAATTAACTGTTCTGAGGCACCACAAGAAGCCACACAGTGAGGAAACTAGATGAATTAACTGTTCTGAGACACCACAAGAAGCCACACAGTGAGGAAACTCTGGAGGATTCAACTGTTGAGACACCACACAGTGAGGAAACTAGATGAATCAACTGTTCTGAGACACCACAAGAAGCCACACAGTGAGGAAACTAGATGAATTAACTGTTCTGAGACACCACAAGAAGTCACATAGTGAGGAAACTCTAGATGAATTAACTGTTGAGACACCACACAGTGAGGAAACTAGATGAATCAACTGTTCTGAGACACCACAAGAAGCCACACAGTGAGGAAACTAGATGAATTAACTGTTCTGAGACACCACAAGAAGCCACATAGTGAGGAAACTCTAGATGAATTAACTGTTCTGAGACACCACAAGAAGCCACACAGTGAGGAAACTCTAGATTAATTAACTGTTGAGACACCACACAGTGAGGAAACTAGATGAATCAACTGTTCTGAGACACCACAAGAAGCCACACAGTGAGGAAACTCTAGATGAATTAACTGTTCTGAGACACCACAAGAAGCCACACAGTGAGGAAACTAGATTAATCAACTGTTCTGAGACACCACAAGAAGCCACACAGTGAGGGAACTCTAGATGACAGCGGAGCTGAGATTCACAATGTGTTTGTGACGGAGAGGAGATCAGGCTCAGGACTGTCGCTCTGCATCTCCTAACTATCCCTCACACAGACGGAGAAGGAACATGTTTTGATTATTTTACATAACGCGTTGAGGGTAGGCCTCCCGTTTACATCCAAACAGTCCCTGTCATTAGTCAACCCTGTGTCTGCTAAGGAAAGTGATTTCATCTAAGCTTTGTCTCAAATGGCACCCGTGTGTGTGTGTCTGATATGTTGTGTATTGATGTGTGTGTGTCTGATATGGTGTGTATTGATGTGTGTGTGTCTGATATGGTGTGTATTGATGCGTGTGTGTCTGATATGTTGTGTATTGATGTGTGTGTGTCTGACATGGTGTGAATTAATGTGTGTGTGTGTCTGATATGGTGTGTATTGATGTGTGTGTATGTGTGTGTCTGATATGGTGCGTATTGATGTGTGTGTATGTGTGTCTGACATGATGTGTATTGATATGTGTGTGTATTGATGTGTGTGTGTCTGATATGGTGTGTATTATTGGGAAAGGGATATACCTAGTCAGTTGTACAACTGAATGTATTCAACTGAAATGTGTATTCCGCATTTAACCCAACCCCTCTGAATCAGAGAGGTGTGGGGGGCTGCCTTAATCGACATCCATGTCATCGGCGCCCGGGGAACAGTGGGTTAACTGCCTTGCTCATGGACAGATTTTTACCTTGTCAGCTTGGGAATTCGATCCAGGAACTTTTCGGTTACTGGCCTAATGCTCCTACCCGCCGGGCTCCTTGCCGCATCGGTGTGCGTGTTTGATATGGTATTGATGAGTGTGTACATTAAGCAGTGAAGGACGAAGGTGGTCTGTGCCTGATTGGCTACAGTACATGCATCTCAAGAGGAAGTATAAAACATGGAGTATTTGGAGGATCAACATTGAATTCCACTGACAGAAAATGGTTGAGCTTGAGATGACCTTGAACTTTGTGGGAGGTGTCTGAGTGAGGTCACTTCCAACCCCTGCAGTTCTAAAGGGCAATTTCATCACAGAACCGCAGCAGTGGGAAAATGCACCCAAACACAGCAAGCAATGATAAATGGAGAAGAAAAAGACCTTGCTGGCAAGAAGTTAACTTCAGCCTGAGACAAGGTACCTCAAAAGGCTAAACTACGTATTTTGTACCAGCAGCATAAGGTTTGAACACTCCACCACTACCCTCCTCAAAAAGAGAAGAAAAACTAAAGGGTCATCTAGATGAAGACATAGGTTGGACAGGCTTCGTCTTTTGGAGTGACATCCCTACTTATTGAAATCCCTAGCTATAGAAAGTGGGAAATATTCAGGTATGTGATACGTATGCAATATAATCCAGGGATTAAGAAACAGGGCATAAGAGGGCTTCATTCATACAGAAAAGGTGATACGTGCCAGTCGGTAAAGACATCTCTCAGGCCATCCCAGAATAGAACATCTGAGCTGTGCTAATTATGCTTCGAACAGAGGAAAATGGACTGAACGCCCCGAAAAATTGCCAAAGACTCCAGCCACCCGAGACATGGACTGTTCTCCATGCTCCCGTACGGCAGGTGGAACCGGCGCATCAAGGCTCAGAACAACAGACTTCTAAACGGCTTCTATACCCTGGCCATAAGACTGTTAAATGCCGAACAACTACTGCTCCCCCCCCCACACCCCTGCTAAAATGATTATTGATTAAATGTATTATTACCATAACGCTGTTGTTCATTGATTATTGATTGCAATTACCATTAGTATCTATCTCTCCTGGTACAGGCCGCTATTACTCCTGTTAACATGTAAAGTATACACTGAGTATACAAAACATTAGGAAGATCTGCTCTTTCCATGATATAGACCAGCCAGGTGAATCCAGATGAAAGCCATGATCCCTTATTGATATCTTAAATCCACTTCAATCAGTGTAGATGAAGGGGAGACAGGTTAAAATTCTTAAAGAGTCTATTGACGCACCTGTGCCACAGGACTCCTCTGAATGTAACCCATACAAATAAATAAAGTATGGAGGTAGTTCTGCGCCAACAAAAAATAAGGGGTTAAATGTGTTCTAAAAAAAAACAAGAATATTTCCTGAGATTTCTTTCATCTTGTAACGGCTTTCTTCTATCTCCTCTTCTGATGAAGAGGTAGAACAAGGATCGGACCAAAATGCAGCGTGTAGATTGCGATCCATGTTTTAATGAACAAATGTAAAACACGAATCAATACAAATACTACAAAATAAAGAACGTAATGAACGTAACGAAAACCTAAACAGCCTATCTGGTGAAAACACATAGACAGGAACAATCACCCACAAACACACAGTGAAACCCAGGCTACCTAAATATGGTTCCCAATCAGAGACAATGACGAACACCTGCCTCTGATTGAGAACCATATCAGGCCGAACATAGAACTGGACAAACTAGACATGTAACATAGAATGCCCACTCAGATCACACCCTGACCAACCAAAACATAGAAAATACAAAGTAAACTATGGTCAGGGCGTGACAGTACCCCCCCCCCAAGGTGCGGACTCCGGACGCAAAACCTGAACCTATAGGGGAGGGTCTGGGTGGGCATCTGTCCGCGGTGGCGGCTCTGGCGCTGGACGTGGACCCCACTCCATGACAGTTTTAATCCCCCTCCTAAACGTCCCTAAATAGGTTACCCACCACAATGATAACATGGGACAGAGGGACAGCTCGGGACAGAGGTAACTCGGGACAGATGGGTAGCTCAGCACTGAGAGGAAGCTCAGCACTGAGAAGAAGCTCAGCACTGAGAGGAAGCCCAGGCAGGTAGTAGAAACTACCAGAACCTGGCTGGCTGGCGGTTTCAGCAGATCCTGGTCGACTAGCAGATCTGGAAGAATCTGGTCGACTGGCGGATCTGGGAGAATCTGGTCGACTGGCGGATCTGGGAGAATCTGATCGACTGGCAGATCTGAGAGAGTCTGGACGACTGGCAGATCTGGAAGAGTCTGGTCGACTGGCAGATCTGGAAGAGTCTGGTCGACTGGCAGATCTGGAAGAGTCTGGTCGACTGGCAGATCTGGAAGAGTCTGGACGGCTGGCAGATCTGGACGGCTGGCAGATCTGGAAGAGTCTGGACGACTGGCAGATCTGGAAGAGTCTGGACGACTGGCAGATCTGGAAGAGTCTGGACGACTGGCAGATCTGGAAGAGTCTGGACGACTGGCAGATCTGGAAGAGTCTGGACGACTGGCAGATCTGGAAGAGTCTGGACGACTGGCAGATCTGGAAGAGTCTGGTCGACTGGCAGCTCTGGAAGAGTCTGGTCGACTGGCAGCTCTGGAAGAGTCTGGTCGACTGGCAGCTCTGGCTGCTCCATGCTGACTGGCTGCTCCATGATGACTGGTAGCTCTGGCTGCTCCATGCTGACTGGCTGCTCCATGCTGACTGGCAGCTCTGGCTGCTCCATGCTGACTGGCTGCTCCATGCTGACTGACAGCTCTGGCTGCTCCATGCTGACTGGCTGCTCTGGCTGCTCCATGCTGACTGGCTGCTCCATGCTGACTGGCTGCTCCATGCTGACTGGCGGCCCTGGCTGCTCCATGTTGACTGGCGGCCCTGGCTGCTCCATGCTGACTGGCGGCCCTGGCTGCTCCATGCTGACTGGCGGCCCTGGCTGCTCCATGCTAACTGGCAGCTCTGGCGGCTCCTTGCAGACTGGCAGCTCTGGCGGCTCCTTGCAGACTGGCAGTTTTGGCGGCATCCTGCAGACAGGCAGCTCTGGCGGCTCCTTGCAGACTGGCAGCTCCATGCAGACTGGCAGCTCTATGCAGACTGGCAGCTCCATGCAGACTGGCAGCTCCTTGCAGACTGGCAGCTCCTTGCAGACTGGCAGCTCCTTGCAGACTGGCAGCTCCTTGCTAACTGGCAGCTCTAAGCTAACTGGCAGCTCTATGCTAACTGGCAGCTCTATGCTAACTGGCAGTTCTAAGCTAACTGGCAGCTCTAAGCTAACTGGCAGCTCTAAGCTAACTGGCAGCTCTAAGCTAACTGGCAGCTCTAAGCTAACTGGCAGCTCTATGCTAACTGGCAGTTCTGAACAGGCGGGAGACTCCGGCAGCGCTGTAGAGGCGGAAAGCTCTGACAGCGCTAAACAGGCGGGAGACTCCGACAGCGCTGGAGAGGAGGAGGGCTCCGACAGCGCTGGACAGGCGAGGCGCACTGTAGGCCTGATGCGTGGTACTGGCACTGGTGGTACTGGGCCAAGGACACGCACAGGAAGCCTGGTGCGGGGAGCTGCTACCGGAGGGCTGGGGTGTGGAGGTGGTACTGGAAAAACCGGACCGTGCAGGCGCACTGGAGCTCTTGAGCACCGAGCCTGCCCAACCTTACCTGGTTGAATGCTCACGGTCGCCCTGCCAGTGCGGCGAGGTGGAATAGCCCGCACTGGGCTATGCAGGCGAACCGGAGACACCGAGCCCAAGGCTGGTGCCATGTAAGCCGGCCCAAGGAGACGCACTGGGGACCAGCTGCGTAGAGCCGGCTTCATGGCATTAGGCTCGACGCTCAATCTAGCCCGGCAGACACGCGGAGCTGGAATATACCGCACCGGGCTATGCACCCGCACTGGAGACACCGTGCGCACCACTGCATAACACGGTGCCTGTCCGGTCTCTCTAGCCCCCCGGTAAGCACAGGGAGTCTGCTCAGGTCTCCTACCTGGCATAGCCATACTCCCTGTTAGCCCCCCCCCAAGAAATTTTTGGGGCTGCCTCTCAGGCTTCCATCCGCGTCGCCGTGCTGCCTTCTCATACCAGCGCCTCTCTGCTTTCACCGCCTCCATTCTACGGTAACCTTCCTCGCACTGCTCCAGCGAATCCCAGGCGGGCTCCGGCACTCTCCCTGGGTCGGCCGCCCACCTGTCGATCTCCTCCCAAGTAGTATACTCCATACTGTACTCCTCCTTGGGCTGTTCCTGTTGTTTCTTCTCCCGCTGCACCTTAGTGCGGCTACACTCCCCTGGTTTAGCCCAGGGTCCTCTCCCGTCGAGGATTTCCTCCCATGTCCAGAAATCCTTATTGCGCTTCTCCTCGCGCTGCTCCTGCCTGTTGACACGCTGCTTGGTCCGTTGGTGGTGGGTGATTCTGTAACGGCTTTCTTCTATCTCCTCTTCTGATGAAGAAGTAGAACAAGGATCGGACCAAAATGCAGCGTGTAGATTGCGATCCATGTTTTAATGAACAAATGTAAAACACGAATCAATACAAATACTACAAAATAAAGAACGTAATGAACGTAACGAAAACCTAAACAGCCTATCTGGTGAAAACACATAGACAGGAACAATCACCCACAAACACACAGTGAAACCCAGGCTACCTAAATATGGTTCCCAATCAGAGACAATGACGAACACCTGCCTCTGATTGAGAACCATATCAGGCCGAACATAGAACTGGACAAACTAGACATGTAACATAGAATGCCCACTCAGATCACACCCTGACCAACCAAAACATAGAAAATACAAAGTAAACTATGGTCAGGGCGTGACACATCTCCTAGATATAGGACAGACACTTCAACACTTTATTCCTTATGAGTGGCGCAGCGGTCTAAGGCACTGCATCTAAGTGCAAGAGGCGTCATTACAGTCCCTGGTTCGAATACAGGCTGTATCACATCCGGCCGTGATTGTGAGTCCCATAGGGCAGCGCACAATTGGCCCCGTGCCGTCCGGGTCTGGCCGGTGTAGGCCGTCATTGTAAATAAGAATTTGTTCTTAACCGACTTGCCGAGTTAAACGTTAAAAAAAATCAAATAAATGAATGTGTTATTCAATGCGTTTCTATGGGCTATAGTAGTTGGCCAAATTCAATATTAACCCCAAAAATGTTTTATCCCTCCATATGTTAGCTTAGTAGTACACCCCTGTTCTGAGAGCAAAAGGGGTCCCCAATGTTTAGTACACTGTGTATATTACCACAAGTATATAACCATCAGTATTTATATACTCGTGCTACCAGTCACTTTCCAGCCCTGTCTACATATATATCCACCTATCACACACACTCCACCATGCACCCACCCGTCACTGTTAATTATTATTATTATTATTTATCCTGCTACCAGTCAATTTCTCCTAATCCCCCTCCTACATTTCCATATCCACCTCAAACTACTCCAGTATCCCTGCACATTGTAAATGTGGTATTAGCACGGACCCTGTATATAGCTTCCTCTTTTATTTATTGTATCTTCTTTATTATATATAATTTACTATGAGTTCTTATTTAGATATTGATTTATGCACTGTTGGGGTTAGAGCTTGCAAGTTAAGCATTTTACTGTACTTGTGTCACGTCCTGACCTTAGTTCTTTTTTTATGTCTCTATTTGGTTTGGTCAGGATGTGAGTTGGGTGGGCATTCTATGTTCTTTATTTCTATGTTTTGTGTTTCTATGTGTTGGCCGGGTATGGTTCTCAATCAGGGACAGCTGTCTATCGTTGTCTCTGATAAGGAATCATGCTTAGGCAGCCTGTTTTGCCACCTTAGGTTGTGGGATGTTGTTTTTTGTTAGCTCTGTGTAGCCTTCAGAATGTGACGGTTGTTTTTCTTGTGTTGTTTTGTTTGGTGTTTGGATTAAATAAAGAATCATGAACACGTACCATGCTGCACCTTGGTCCACTTCTGCCGACGAGCGTGACACCCTTGCCCTTCTTCTGCCCAGAGAGATATTTGTTCCTGTCTGCGAGATGAACTGAGGACCCATCTGGCTGTACAGACTCAGACAGTATATCCCTAGAGAGCCATGTTTCCGTGAAATAGACTGTTACAATCCCTAATGTCTCCTTGGAAGGAAATACTCCCTCTGAGCTCATCAACTTTATTATTCAGTAACTGAACATTAGCGAGTAATATACTCGGAAGTGGTGGGTGGTGTGCGCACATCCTGAGTCGGACTAGAAGTCCACTCAGAGTACCTTTTTTCCACAATCGGTGTTTAGGATAGGCCTCTGGAATCAGTTCAATTGCCCTGGGGGGTACGAACAAAGGATCAGACTATTATTCCTGGTCGTAATGCTGGTAATGCTGGTGAGTTACCACCGCTCTGATATCCAAAAGTTCTACTTGGCTGTATGTCATAACACAAATCAATTCCTGGACTAATAATTTAAGAAATAACACATAAAAATCAAAATAGTGCAAAGTTTCCTAAGAGCTAGAAGCACGGCAGCCCTATCCATCCACCATTTCAAACTAGAGATTTCATGGCTAATTGAGGTAAGATAATAATTCTGCTCAGAATATGCATGTATAAACTACACATTGACACATCCAGCCCAAAGCGGAAGATTTAAAAAATACAAAGTTCCAGAGCTTGTCTTTAACAAGTGAGCAAGAAGGGAGATTAGCTCTTCTGACTGTCTGGGAGATGTAGAGAAAAGGTTAATGCTACTAATGGGAACAGGGGAGGGAGGAAAGAGGAGAGGAGCCCGATGAGGAGGGTGATTTAACCGTGCAAAGACTTAAATGGTTAGATAAAGTAGTTCTAGGTTACTTTCTATCCAGGTTGGGCCTCAGTTTGACACCAGCATAATATGAATTAATATAGTGATAGAAGTCATTGCAATGTTCTCCAGAAAAATATCACAGCAGGGTCAAAGCAGTTAAACTTGGACAAGGAAAAATCTGGGAAGTGAGTGAGGTGTGATGAAACAGCATCCAGGGGCTTTCATTGTGTTACTGTTACACATTTCAAAATTGTAAACAGATATCCTCCCCCGACAACGGAAAGGAAGGATGCCAGAAAACAACCAGCCAACGTCTCACAGACTACAGCATAAAGTTCCAAGATGTAGTTTCGCCAAGTACTTCAACAAGATAAAACTGTGACAAGGAGCCTTGAGAAACCTGGACGGTCTCCAGTCAAATCCTAGCCAGCCAAAACTTAATTTAAACACCCATTTAAAACAAATTAATTACTTGATATTTAAGCAATAAGGCAAGGGGGGGGGGGGGGGGTGGTATACGGCCAATATACCACGGCTAAGGGCTGTTCTTAAGGACACAGCCCGTAGCCGTTGTATGGTGGCCATATACAACAAACTCCAGAGATTCCTTATTGCTATTATAAACTGGTTATCAACGTAATTAGAGCAGTAAAATGCAATTTTTTTGTCATACCCGTGGAATACGGTCTGATATACCATGGCTGTCAGTCAGTCAGCTTTCAGGGCTCGAACCACCCAGTTTATAATTCATCTTTTGACCTGGCAACCACATTTACTTCATCATCATGTTGGAAGCGACGAAGATGACGTTGGAGTGTGAAAACACACAACAAAGCTGGTCACAGGCCAGGGAAAGCAATTTACCTGCTGATAGGCCCGGCAAATGAAGGAGAGAAGCCGCCTTAACAAATACAGAGGTTAGTAGCAGAGGCAATGGAAGGCAATGGGAGGCGTAATTGTAAATTTTCGCCCAGGGATTGCTCTATTATTTAATGTCTCAGACACACATAATTAGCCAAGCAATCATGTGCATGAAAATGCCTAAATGATCAGGATCAGAAGGAACTGGTGTAGCTACGTATCAATGACGGCATCTGTTACACTAACTATGGAGTCACTTTTGGTCTGAATCAAGGAAGGCAGTTGTCCAAATTAGGCCTTAATATATCATAGTCACACCAAGAAATAACACAAAAAAACAGGACATGTTGTGAGAAATCCTATGCTCCTAAGACATTTTTTTTACAATATTTTTTTTATTTTACCTTTATTTAACTAAGCAAGTTAGTTAAAGAACAAATTCTTATTTTCAATGACGGCCTAGGAACAGTGGGTTAACTGCCTTGGTCCGGGGCAGAACAACAGATTTTTACCTTGTCAGCTCGGGGATTCAATCTTGCAAACTTTCGGTTAATAGTCCAACGCTCTAACCACTAGGCTACTTGTCGCCACATCATAAGCCAATCACAAATGACCGTGAAAAAACCCAACTTGTTCACCAACAGCAAACGTTACTAGTTCATCGATCTTGATTTCATGTTGGTTTCATCTTGGAATGAGGCGAAGCTGTACCCGTGTCAAGGCCCCCTCTGTCCTGGATTGAGTGTATGTTTAGCGTGGAGGTTCTAAGCGAAAGGTCAATATGAAGGGTTCCAGTCAGTGCTGTGAGCTTGTAACCAATCCACTAACATCAGCCATTTATCCTCTCACCACCGAGGACCTGTCCATGCTGATCGAATATGACACTGGGTGAGCTAAGGCTGCAAATTCAATTTGGCAAGATGGGAGGGAACCCTTCGCCCATATTCAATTCAGAAACAACTTCCCTTTATTGAGTGGTGACAATAATTACTGATACATCATGGTGACAGGTTCATTATAGCAGCTGTGGTGACGCTCCGTGGAGGTGATGTAGGCTGCGTACCGAATAACACCCTATTCCCTGAATAGGGGCTCTGGTTAAAAGCAGGGCACTTTATCTGGAATAGGGTGCCACTTGGGATGCATACGCAGCGTTGCAGCCATCAAGGGACCTTTAAATAATTTTCTCCAATGACAGGCGGTCATGCAGGGCGCCCGGTAGAACGTGTTGGGGACAAGGACACACCGCACAGTCTGACAAATTAAGGCCAGCATGTGAATCACTCTTCTTAAGGCTTTGGTATACACAGAGATGTATACCCACTTATAAGAACACACAAACCGAATGCACACACACGTACCAAACACACACACACACACACACACACACACACACACACACACACACACACACACCCTTTACGTAGAGGAAGGTTGAAAGCGTATACAGAGTGAGGACACCTTCACTTAGAGGGTAGTAGAGGACAGCCAATCACACCCACTGATATGACAGCACCTCTTGATGGATGGCCCCGCCTCCTCTGATTAGCACTGAATGTTCCTTCACTCACAGAACAAGGAGATATGCTTAACTAAGGTTTGGAAGCTGGAGACTTGAAGGGCGCGTTCCAAACGGAAACCTATTCCCTATTTAGTACACTACACAGGGAATAGGACGCCATTTGGATCTCAGCCGAAGTCTCAACGGCACCAGTGATCAGGGGATAAAGGCATTACCATGGTCCTATTCGTCATCGCCCATTTTCTTAATCAATCCAATGAACTGAAGGGGGAAATTAAACCCCTTTTCCACAGAGAAAGGACAAGTTCCGCATCTGAGCCAAAACTACTATTGATTGAAAAAGTATTTGAAAATGCAAACTAATAAGAAGGAACAGAAAACTTTGCTAAATGATACAACTGAAACTTTATCGCCATTGAAACAGAGCCAATGGTTGTTTGTCCCAGACTTGGATACCTTAGTAAGGTGATAGTAGTGATGACAAGCTGGAAGTTTCTTGCTTATCCCAACATACACTCATCTTGGACTGCCTTTGTGGTCTCAAATTATCTAGATACCTGCATCTCTCTGGCTCATAGTTATACACAGTACCAGTCAAAAGTTTGGACACCTACTCATTCAAGGGTTTTTCTTTCTTTGTTCTATTTTATACATTGTAGAATAATAGTGAAGACATCAAAACTATGAAATAACACACAGAATAATGTAGTAACGAAAATAGTGTTAAACAAATCCAAACATGTTTTAGATTCTTCAGAGTAGCCTTGATGACATCTTTGCACACTCTTGGCATTCTCTCAACCAGCTTCACCTGGAATCCTTTTCCAACAGTCTTGAAGGAGTTCCCACATATGCTGAACACTTGTTGGCTGATTTTCCTTCACTGTGCGGTCCAACTCATCCCAAACTATCTCAATTGGGTTGAGGTCGACTGATTGTGGAGGCCAGGTCATCTGATGCAGCACTAAATCACTCTCCAAGTGTGACTGAAATTTTCCGGATTGACTGACCTTCATGTCTTTAAAGTAATGATGGACTGTCATTTCTCTTTGCTTATTTGAGCTGTTCTTGCCATAATATGGACTTGGTCTTTTACCAGATTTGGCTATCTTCTGCATCTTTTGTATACCACCCCTACCTTGTCACAACACAACTGATTGGCTCAAACACATTGAGAAGGAAAGAAATTCCACAAATTAACTTTTAACAAGGCACACATGTTAATTGAAGTGCATTCCAGGTGACTACCTCGTGAAGCTGGTTGAGAGAATGCCACGAGTGTGCAAAGCTGTCATCAAGGCAAAGGGTGGCTACTTTGATGAATCCCAAATATAAAATATTTGAGTAGGTGTATATATAAATACACCTTCTGCCTTTTCAGCAGATAGGCCATTAGCTTAGCTACCTTGTAATAACATGTAAATCTCTCTGAGCGATTCACTATGGCCTGTTTTGGTGACCATAGCAGTATTGCACTTGATAACCCTGTTTGACTGTGATGGGTTGGGTTTCTCAGAAAAGTAGAACACTCCAAACGTCATTCATTTGATCTAATCTAAATATCATGTAAACAATGCGTGGTCCTCCCTGTGGCTGTACGGAATCATCCTTAATAAATACATGAATAATACATAATTAACTCCTAACAGGGGGTGAGCACTGAGGGACATGATGTTGTCTGTAATTAGGATAAATAAATACATATTTTTCTCTTACTAATATCAATCAAAACAGCGCTTAAATTGAAATTAACATGAATGGATAATGGAATGGAAATGTACTGTATATTTACAGGTTTAAATATCACAGTTTATCTCCATTTATCTCCATCGTGTGGATCTAATCATCTAATCATTAGATTAATCATTAGAAACATTAGATTCAAGAGGTCTTTGGAGGGCTCGGTGACTTTTCAAAGTCAGCAGTGTGTTGGCGTCAACAAAGCACAAGCACCTATCACTTTCAGGCTTGGTTGGTTCAATGACCTTCTACATGGACAGCCTGAAAGAGGGAGAGCCACTGAAGCAACACTAGAAAACAAATTCCACTTGACTATCAACACACTGGTAAGTGCGGTGACAAATTCAACCTCAATTACCCATACCATCACGCCAATGTGTGCTGTGTGGGCTGTGCAAATGCAGCGCTGCGCATTCACAACCATTTTCGTTATATGAGGTGGGCAGACGAGAAGGCTCTGCTCTCTACAAAGGGCAAATGCAATACTTACAAATCCATCAATCTCTGTGATCAGGGGATAAGGCATCATGGTCCTACTCGTCATCGCCCATTTCCTTAATTAATCCAACATACAGAAGGAGGAAATGAAACGCCTTTTCCACAGAGAAAGGACAAGCTCTGCATTTGAGCTACTGCTGATTGACAAAGTATTTGAAAAGGCAAACTAACAGGAAGAAATTGTCACGCGTGCTCCCGCTCTCCCTCTGGCGCTCAGGCTGCCATTATTACGCACACCTGTCACCATCATTACGAGCAGCTGCACAATATGGGACTCACCTGGACTCCTTTGATGATTGACTTCGCTATTTCGGTTTGCTCCTCACTTTGTTCCCGGTGTCAGCATTAATCTCATTATGTGTTCATGTCCAGACACTGTCCTGTCCTATGTCTGTTGCTAATTAAATGTTCACTCCCTGTACTTGCTTCTCGTCTACCAGCGTCGAGCCTTACAGAAAAAGAGAACTTTACTCAACAATAAACCTGAAACAGTAGCTCTGCTCTCTATAAAGGTCAAATGCAATACTTAGAAATCAAATCAATCTCCAGGTTTACATCTGTGGGACAGTAATGGGGGTGGCAGGTAGTTTAGCGGTTAAATGCGATTAACCCCCCAAAAAATCGCTGATTTGAAACCCGAGCCGACAAGGTGGAAAAATCTGCCGTTCTGCCCTTGAGCCAGGCAGTTAACCCCCACCAGCCCCCAAACTGCTCCCCTGGATGTCAATTAAGGAAGCCCCACGCACCTCTGATTCAGAGGGGTTGGCTTAAATGCGGAAGGCACATTTAGGTTGAACTCATTCAGTTGCGCAACTAACTACTGTAGGTATCCCCTTTTCCCTAATGAAAGTCAACTCCCCTTTCTTTTTTATATATTTCTGTACACAATCAGCTTAAATTGATTTAGGGGTGGCTAATAAAAAGTGTCTAGCTTCTAAGAACTTCTAGAGGACGAGGGGAAACTACGGCAGCAGAAATGCAAGACGAACTGTACAACGTGAAGGTGGCTAAAGAAGGGATCTTTATTATATGGAATGTTACAGGCGTTTAGGTGTAATAAGCCTAAGGGAATCAGGGCTTTAGGAGTAATAAGCCTAAGGGAATCAGGGCTTTAGGTGTATTAAGCCTAAGGGAATCAGGGCTTTAGGTGTAATAAGCCTAAGGGAATCAGGGCTTTAGGTGTAATAAGCCTAAGGGAATCAGGGCTTTAGGTGTATTAAGCTTAAGGGAATCAGGGCTTTAGGAGTAATACGCCTAAGGGAATCAGGGCTTTAGGTGTAATAAGCCTAAGGGAATCAGGGCTTTAGGTGTATTAAGCCTAAGGGAATCAGGGCTTTAGGTGTAATAAGCCTAAGGGAATCAGGGCTTTAGGTGTATTAAGCCTAAGGGAATCAGGGCTTTAGGTGTGTTAAGAATAAGGGAATCATGGCTATAGAAGTACGAGAGGTTAGAGGGTGGACAGTGAATAAGGGTTTTAGTGGTTGCTTGCCTGAACTAAAGGGGAGGGGACCGTGCAACGCTGAATTAAAGGGGAGGGGCTATTGGTCAGCCAAAGGCCTAGTGTTGTGCTGAATTAAGGGGATGGGCTAGATATTGGTGGGACAGGTGTACCTGTGGCGGTTGCGGAATCTTCCTTGTCACGCTCCTCGTGCCACTGCATGGTCCGGTGATAGCTGAGCATCACCTCCCATAATGCCTTGCACAGGTTGCTAAGCCAGGGGAAGTAGCTGTCTGGAGTGATGTGCTGCGGATGAGACAGAAAAGATGGAGACAAAAATGGAAAAAGAGAGTGGGAGGGAGGGAGAGATTAAGTGGGAGAGAAAAAGAGAGTGGGAGAGAAAGAGAGGTGTTAGATAAACTTCCTGTTTTTTCTTCCTGTGAGGTCACAATGAAGAAATTATGTGATTGCCAGACATCAATTATTAGCCCAGCACCTAAAGATGTACGTATGCTCACAACCATTTCTGTGGAGTTATTTTTGACCACAGGACTTGATGTGTTGCCTATAAGCGTGGGTTTGTTTAACACCCAAACAGCCAGAGGCCAGAAAAGGATGAAATATGCCACTGAACGTAATTGGCCACTAATTTCTACTGATCATCCATAATCAAGGAGAACTTTGATATATAACAGTCCAAATAGCAGTCATTTACAGCAGAGAACTGTTGATGTCTGGCTGAAACTCTTCTCCTATCCATCCTGTTGGTCTTGCTTAAGCCTGATTTGTAGCCTTCCAGTTGACATTCAAGGACTCACATCTGAGGAGAAACTTCATCTCAGTGCTCCTTTAAACAGTCAGTAGCATAATGAATAGACCTCACCAAAGACAACAGTGGAACAGCTAACTGTCATCCCAGAAGATGTCATTCAAATTAGGATGGGGTTGTATGTGAAGAGGTAGGCTACTGGCAGACAGGCAGGTAGACAGGCGCTTATCTTCAAACTGTCTTGCAGCCAGAGAGAACAGGCTGTGTGTTTTTATATTTTTCTGACCCACAGACACCGATGGTTCAGTAATGAACCTGAAACTATTACATCGACGACAACGTCGAACACTATTAAATTCCTTGTGCCTGACCCCCCAAAAAATTATAAAAAGTCCAAAGAAATGTATTATATTGACCTTTAGTAGGCCCATCAAAATATGACCTGCCTCTTGTGGCACAATTTCAGGCACAAAGCAATCTAGTAATACTTTTTGGCAAACCTCAACATAGCAGCTAGCATCGTCATAACTCTCTATGGCTGGCATTGAGAGGCTCGCCCCATCAAGCCCAGCGGTGCACAGAGCTCCGAGGCTACATACCTCGTGGCCTGACACAGATCAAGGAACATTTCTCCAGCCATAGTTTTCAACACCGTCAGAGACTAAAGAGTCATCATTGCATTCTGAAAGGAGTCTGCTGCCGCTCACCAGAAGCTCTATGATGCCAATTGTTTTAAACATAGCTCCGCGTGTGAGACCTCCTGTTCCCTCTACCAGGCAGCTGTAAATTACCAACAGCAAGCCACGCACATCAGGGCTTTCTGCAGGGGCAAACAGTGCATAGCAACACTGACCCTGGCTGTGGGAAAGCTAACAGGAGCGAAGGGTTACGGATCAATTTATGTATTGCAGCCGTCTCTCTTTCCCCTCTCAGAGTTTACCGCCAGCCTGTAAATTAGAGGAAGCCAGGGTTCAGGCTGCCAGACCCACCCGGCTGCCAGACCCACCAGGCTGCCAAACTCTTTCTCCGAGTGCCTCTGGGTGAGAGAATTCACAATCGCAAACAGCGAGTCGAGTGAATGATATCATTCAGTGACCCCACCCCATGAGTTTGGTTAAATGTTAAAAAAAATACACAAATGTTGAAACCGAGGGGAAGGTAATACTAACATAGAACCCTCTGAGCCCTCTGAGCCTCCTGACTGGCATAGTGGTCTAAGGCACTGCATTGCAGTTACGCTAAAGGCGTCACTACAGATCCGGGTTCGATCCCGGTCTGTGTCGCAGTCAGACGCAACCCGGGAAACCCATGAGGCAGTGCACAATTGGCCCAGCGTCGTCCGGGTTAGGGGAATGTTTGGCCGGCCGGGATGTCCTTGTCCCATCGCGCTCTAGCGACTCCTGTGGTGCGCCGGGCACATGCACGCTGACACGGTTGCCAGTTGGACGGTGTTTCCTCCTACACATTGGTGCGGCTTCATGTTTCGCATGACTTGACCCGACCAGGGTCTGTAGTGACACCTCTAGCACTGAGATGCAGTGCCTTAGACTGCTGCGCCACTCGGGAGCCCCATCTCATCCAAAATATATTCTATTGGGTTTTATCAGCAACAAAGTTCAGATACGCTATGGTGTTCATTGCTCAATTGGTTTCAAAGGACCAAATGTGCATCCCCAATCCAGTACACCACTACTGTACCGTTGACACCAGGCAGGATGGGGCCATGGACTCATGCTGTTTACACCAAATGCTGACTCTGCCATCAGCATGACACAATAGGAACTGGGATTCGTTGGACAAGGCAATGTTTTTCCACTCCTCATTTGTCCAGTGTTGGTGATTGCGTGCTGGAGTCACTTTTTCTTGTTTTTAACTGATGGAACCAGGTGTGGTCTTCTGCTGAAATAGCCCATCCGTGACAAAGATCAACTAGTTGTGCGTTTCGAGATGCCGTTCTGCACACCACAGTTGTACTGCACCGCTATTTGTCTGTTTGTGGCCAGTCTGTTAGCTTGCATGATTCTCAGTAATCCACAGACATTGTTGTGCGTGAAAAGCCCAGAAGGCCAGCCGTTTCTAAGATACTGGATGCAGCTCGCCTTGCACCGATGATCAAACCACAAGCAAAGAGGCTTAGGTCACTCGTTTTGTCCATTCTAACATTCAATTGAACATTAACTGAATGCCTCGATGCCCGTCTGCCTGCTTTATATAGCAAGCCACGAACATGTGACTAGGACTGTGGCGGTTGTTACATTTTGTCAGACAGTTACTGTCATGCAAAAGACTGCTGGTCTCACGGTAATTGACCGTTAATTAACAAACACGTTTAGAATCTTTAGGCATCCAAGCATACAAGATGCATACAAGATGCATACAAGATGCATACAAGCCACTGACGCGCGCCTTGGCAACGTCTACTGTACATTTAAAAAGTCTCATAAATAATGAGATCAATCAATTGAATGTAGACCATCACAATAAATCCAATATGTATTTTAGTCAGGTCTAAAGAAACATTATGATACAGAGAAGAACAGAATGAGTTGGCCTACTGTATGTTATCTGACTATGCTCCATGTAGGCGTGTTCATTTAGCTGACAAGATATGCTTATAAGTCCCATGCCAGTCTTTTATATTATATGATTTTATAGTAAGAATATAATTTAACCTATCTGAATAAAATACAAAGGATATTTTTCCCATTCCGGAGCAAATGTGCATATGAAGTTGCTATTTTGAGCGTAAAAGTAAACATAAATATGCTAGATTTAGAATTATTAGGCAACTTAGATGTGAATGATACAAACCTAAGAATGTGTTAGAAATCAGAACATAATAGGCTGCATGGTGCAACTAAAGGCTATTGATGATTTGAGAAAGTCACAAAAAAAGCTTGATCTCTGTTCCTTGCCTCAGACTGCACAGCTGTTCTCTCATCAAGTGATCTTATTTTCACCCAACAGACTATTCTCAATGAATCTTTACTAATATGTCAAATGTGTTTAGATTTAGAATGTATCAAATGGGCAGGAACAGGGGCAGGGGAAAATAGACGTCATCTGTATGTGCTGGAATAATGAAGGGATGCACCCCTATAAAACTTTTCCCCGTGCAGGATACTCATTAGCAATGAGTTGCTCAGTTGGTAAAACCTCTCACATTAACATTCAACAACAGTCACTGGGACAATTAGCTGAGTAGTTAAACCACAATAAACAGACACGAAGCAGCTTAACTATAGTCCTCCCGAAGTGTAGAATAAACCTATTAATAATATAATCTAAAAAATAAATCTCCCCCAAAAAAAGACAACAGACAAATTATTCCGATGGGAAAATATTTTTTAGATTTACACAAACACTGGTTTCATGGGGGAAATGGTCACATGACTATGTCTCACACATGGACTATTTAAAAGTCACCTACGAACAAGCCACCCAGCACATGGGGTGTATTCACAGGGAACCAAATGGAAGCAAAACGGGGAGGGAGTAATGTAAACTTGTCCAATAAGAAACACTTGTTTTAGCTGCAAAAACGTTTGTTGCAAAGTGTTTTGCTACAGTTTGCCAAGTTCCTGGCTGCCCTTACCAATAACCTAGTATGGCATCATGTGATGCAATCAGTGAGTTTGTGGATGTTGACGCTGTCTGTCCCCTCGTGAGATGTTTGAGATGGAGCTAATATCAGACAACACAGAGCCTAATAGAGGAGCAGCTATAGCAGCCTAAAACAATCACGCCTCAGTACACACAATATCACACAGACACACACAGCTGACTGCTAGATCCATTTCATCTCAGCCAATTCCAGATCTTTCTAATGCCTGCCACCATACTTAGAAGCAATAACAGCGTGTCACTGATGTGTCAAGCATTCCTTTACTGTGGGATATTATGAGAATTTTGCTATTATTGGAGACAAAAACGGGTTAATCCCAAGACAATATGTCACCAATAATACTTTCAGATTTCAAAAGCATGATGCAGTGCCTTTAGAATGTATTCATACCCCTTGACTTATTTCACCTTTTGTTGTGTTACAGACTGAATCTAAAATGGATTAAATAAAAAAAAATCTCACCCATCTACACACAATACCCCATAATGACAAAGTGAAAACATGTTTTAAGAAATCTTTGCAAATGTATTGAAAATGAAATACAGAAATATTTAATTTACATAAGTATTCACACCCCTGAGTCAATACTTTGTAGAGCTATCTTTGGTGGCGACTACAGCTTTGAGTCGTCTGGATCTTGGGATTTTCTTCCTCACAGATTTTCTCAAGCTCTGTTAAGTTAGATGGGGAGTGGCGGTGAACAGCAATCTTCAAGTCTTTCCACAGATTTTCAATGGGATTCAAGTCTGGGCTTTGGCTGGGTCACAAGGACTTTCACATTCTTGTTCTGAAGCCATTCCAGCGTTGCTTTGGCTGTGTGCTTGGGATCATTGTCTTGTTGGAACGTAAATCTTCGCCAGTCTAAGGTTGTTTCCACTCTGAAGTAGGTTCTCATCAAGGATTTTCCTGTATTTGGCTCCATTCAATGTTCCCTCTATCCTTACCAGTCTCCCAGTCCGTGCCGCTGAAAAGCATCCCCATAGCACGATGCTGCCACCACGCTTCAAGGTAGGGATCGTGTTAGACAGGTGATAAGCTGTGCCTGGTTTTATCCAGACAGCGCTATGCATTCAGACCCAAGACTTAAATTTTTGTCTCATCAGTCCACAGAATCTGTTGCCTTATGCTCCCAGAGTCTTTCATGTGCCTTTTTGCAAAACTCCAGCCGTGCTGTCACGTGTCTTTTTTTCAGGAGTGGCTTCCGTCTGGTCACTCTCCCAGATTGGTGAAGTGCTATAGAGTCTTTCTGGCAGATTCTCCAATCTCAGCCAAGGAACTCTGTAGTTCTGTCAGAGTGGTTATTGAGTTCTTGGTCACCTCCCTGACCAAGGTCCTTCTTGCCCAGTTTCTCAGTTTGGTTGGACAGCCAGCTCTAGGCAGTCTGGGTAGTTCCATATTCTTTCAATTTCCCAATCATGGAGACCACTGTGTCCTTGGAAACGTTCAACACACTCTAGAAATTGTTTTATACCCTTCCCAGATATATGCCTCATCACAATTCTACAGTGTCTCGGAGATCTACAGACAGTTCCTTGAACTTAATGGTATAGTTTCTGCTCTGACATGCACTGTCAAATGTGGGACCTTATATAGACAGGTGTGTTCCTTTCTAAATCATGTCCAAACAACTGAATTGGCCACAGGTGGACTCCAATCAAGTTGCAGCGACATCAAGGATGATCAAAGGAAATTGGATGCACCGGAGTTCAATTTGGAGCATCATAGCAAAGAGGTGTGAATACTTATGTAAATGAGATATTTCTGTGTTTGTAACGCAACAAAATGTGGAATAAGTCCAGGGGTATGAATACTTTCAGAAGGCACTGTGTACCATGTTTAATATCTCAGATTGAGGAGACAAAAGTAAATTGCCTCCCCCATCCAACCTGTTATCAAAGTGTTAAATGAGTGATCCACATCCTAGAGGACTATCAATGGTCCAGCCCTGCCATTTGATGGTGATGCTCTCCTGCTATGGTAGGAAATATCACAGCACATTGCCAGGCAACTGGGACTAGTTGGCAGGAGAAAGGGGTCGCAGGTCTTCCTTCCAAGCCCCCCCAGGGGGTTAGCCTCAGCCGGGCAGACCAGAGGAACAGCCTGCTGGACACACACGGACACTACACCTGCTCCGGGTAAGGTCCCAGCTGGGTGTTTTATCTCCAGAGAGTATTCTCTACACCGCCAGAGGGCAGGTTGGATTTGATGTATGGAGAGGCACTGGAGTCCGATCACTGCATCATTCAGACAGAGAGCTGAGTACAGTGTTTTGGGGCGGCTAGGGTCGGAGGGAGATGAGGTGGCTTAAATTCCTTTCCTTTTTTTTAGCTGATTCACTTCCATTTTGAGATGTGATCATACTGCTTTCCCAAACTGCAGAGGATGAAAAAAAAACGGCACCCTGCCTACTGCCTACTAGTCAGCAATCTGCAGATCTGCCGAGCCAGCAAAGCACAACATCATCTCCTCCTCCTTCTCCTTCATCAAAGTGCAGCTAGCCTTCTCAAGGACAATACAACACATTCATTCAGTCATGGTGGCAACACTGGCAGGCCACTGCACTGCCCACACCTCAGGCAAGTTACAGTGATGTTTCACGACAAAATCAAACTATGTCAGAAGCTGGTGGCATGTCTTGTGGGGTATGCATGGTTGTCTGAGACGTTTTGACAAGCTGTGTGCACCGAGGTGTCTGTTTAAACTACTAGCACACAGCTTGTCAACAATTCTTACAAAAACAATTAGTGATGAAGTTAATCTTTCCTCCACTTTGAGCCATGAGAGATTTACAGTCGTGGCCAAAAGTGTTGAGAATGACACAAATATTAATTTACACAAAGTCTGCTGCCTCAGTGTTTAGATATTTTTGTCAGATGTTACTATGGAATACTGAAGTATAATTACATGCATTTCATAAGTGTCACAGGCTTTTATTGACAATTACATGAAGTTGATGCAAAGAGTCAATATTTGCAGTGTTGACCCTTCTTTTTCAAGACCTCTGCAATCCTCCCTGTCATGCTGTCAATTAACTTCTGGGTCACATCCTGACTGATGGCAGCCCATTCTTGCATAATCAATGCTTGGAGTTTGTCAGAATTTGTGGGTTTTTGTTTGAGTGATCCCACTCCCTTGGCTGAGAAGCAACCCCACACATGAATGGTCTCAGGATGCTTTACTGTTGGCATGACACAGGACTGATGGTAGCGCTCACCTTGTCTTCTCTGGACAAACTTTTTTATGGATGCCCCAAACAATCGGAAAGGGGATTCATCAGAGAAAATGACTTTACCCCAGTCCTCAGCAGTCCAATCCCTGTACCTTTTGCAGAATATCAGTCTGTCCCTGATGTTTTTCCTGGAGAGAAGTGGCTTCTTTGCTGCTCTTCTTTACACCAGGCCATTCTCCAAAAGTCTTCGCCTCACAGATGCACTCACACCTGCCTGCTGCCATTCCTGAGCAAGCTCTGTACTGGTGGTGCCCCGATCCCGCAGCTGAATCAACTTTAGGAGACGGTCCTGGCGCTTGCTGGACTTTCTTGCGCGCTCTGAAGCCTTCTTCTCAACAATTGAACCACTCTCCTTGAAGTTCTTGATGATCCGATAAATGGTTGATTTAGGTGCAATCTTACTGGCAGCAATATCCTTGCCTGTGAATCCCTTTTTGTGCAAAGCAATGATGACGGCATGTGTTTCCTTGCAGGTAACCATGGTCGACAGAGGAAGAACAATGACTCCAAGCACCACCCTCCTTTTGAAGCTTCCAGTCTGTTATTCAAACTCAATCAGCATGACAGAGTGATCTCCAGCCTTGTCCTCGTCAACACTCACACCTGTGTTAACGAGAGAATCACTGACATGATGTCAGCTGGTCCTTTTGTGGCAGGGCTGAAATGCAGTGGAAATATTTTTGGGGGATTCAGTTCATTTGCATGGCAAAGAGGGACTTTGCAATTAATTGCAATTCATCTGATCACTCTTCATAACATTCTGGAGTATATGCAAATTGCCATCTTACAAACTGAGACAGCAGACTTGGTGAAAATTTATATTTGTGTCATTCTCAAAACTTTAGGCCATGACTGTACATGCATATTATTAATGTTAGCTCTCTGTGTACATTTATTGGTTAGCTGTGCTGCCCTGTTCTGCCCTGTTGTTGAAACAAAAACACTTGTGTCATTTACCAAGACAACTTCTCTGAGTACAAAAAAAATCATAGTACCATGGTCTTAAACAAACCATCAGTCATTCCTGACTATATGACTTGCAAGGAGGGCACAACTGACCATTACAGAAAGGCCTTATAGAGTATGATGCTCAGAGTGGGTGACCATGTGTGGCAGCGTGACACAGCGTTAGTGCTCCAGCATGGAAGGCTTTCATGTTCAGCCACCATGCACGATGCTTCTCTTTCTCTGCTTGTGCCACTGATTACAGTATAGAAGGCTACATGCAGACTGAGCAACTGTCTCCTTTTCATTGGTTTAATTCACACTTCACTGTGTTAAATCAGCAAATGCCGCTCTTTCTCCCACGTCTCTCTTCTGCTCTCAGTGATCATTGGTGCATCTCTCACAGAGCTAACGGTCAGGAGGAATTCAAAGTCCCCTGCTGTACCATATGGGAAATGTTCCTCAGCCTTTTCCTGAGACTTCATCGCCTACCAGAGCACTAGATAAACTCATCTGGTGTTACCGTGGTGATGAGTGAAGTGCAGACCTATCTGGCACATTGAAATATTAATTACTGAAAGCCTGGTTAACACTATTGTACCTAGACAGCTTGAGATGTGAACGTTGTTACGAGCTAGAGTGGGTGAATCATCATGCCATGCTAGAATAAATCACCTCATTAACTCCATGCCAAGGACAATTTGGAAGACACAAACAACAGTGTCTGTTTAATCTGAGATACATGAATGACTGCTAGCTGAAAATCTACCTTCCATTCAGTTTAAGCACAAATAAATACAAACTGAGTTTTAGAGAAACTAAATATGAGAGTATATGAAACAGCATATAAACAGCAAGACACAAGAAATGAGCTTCCAGGCCTGGAAATCTGGGATCATCGATGCAAAGGAAAGCAGACCTTTATAAATGAGAGAACACAACAAACGGCCCCAGCATTGAGTTGTTTATTGATGCTGTTATACAAGAAGATAAACACCCTTTTTCTATCGCAGCTGGAACGGAGGGAGATACTGGGTTATGTGTTTGGAGAAAGTATCAGTTTCACTCAATAATGATGCAAGCACAAAACACAGGACAGAGAGAGAGAGAGAGAGACTGTGAGAGATAGAAAGAGAGACTGTGAGAGATAGAGAGAGAGACTGTGAGAGATAGAGAGAGAGACTGTGAGAGATAGAGAGAGAGACTGTGAGAGATAGAGAGAGAGAGACTGTGAGAGATAGAGAGAGAGACTGTGAGAGATAGAGAGAGAGAGACTGTGAGAGATAGAAAGAGAGACTGTGAGAGATAGAGAGAGAGAGAGACTGTGAGAGATAGAGAGAGAGACTGTGAGAGTGAGAGGGAAATAAAACCAGACTTGAGCGTCCATGCCTGGAAATCTGGGAACATCAATGTAAATGAAAGCAGACCTCCTTCATATAAATGAGAGAACACAACAAACGGCCC